>NC_135435.1:25034154-25334154 GCF_051991255.1 Vanacampus margaritifer | reverse complement strand
GTAGCTAAGGTTTGTTGCTGCCAACTAGCGAGTAAACTTAGCTTGCGTCAGCAATAAGTGAGTTAAACACGGCTAGGATTTAGTTACATTCTGGAATAGTGAGTTAAACACGGCACAAAGTGAGAAAACAAATATTCTATAAAACGTAGCAAATGTTTATGTTCTTAACGAATAAACAAAATGTAGCTAAGCTGTGTTTATCTTCCCCGGTAACGAGTGAAACATAGTTCAGGTTAGGTCACGTTAGCAACAAGTGATTAAAACATTGCTATGGACAGTTTATGTAATAATTAGCCACGTTTTGCTTATGTTCTAAGTTAAAGTTAGGTTAAACTAAGTTAAATCACATTAGCAACAAGTGAGCAAAACATAGCTAAGGTTTGTTTATGCTGTCAGCAATTGATTTAAAGTTGTCATGATCTTTGTTTTGTTCATCTGTTAGTTTAACATGACATTTGTACGATCATTTAAGCAAGTTTTAAACAACAACAACTTAGCTAAGCATATTAATTATAAATTAGTACTCAAGGTTTAGGGGGGGAAAGTCAGATTGGTAGTTTGTCTTCATATGAAGGCCAGTTAGCATCACTCTTAATTTTTACACCACAGACTCATTTTTGCAACATTGGCACATCCTTTCATCTGCTCTTGCTTGACTATTGAAAATAAGTGTACCGGTATAGTTGTCTGAATGATTCATGAGCGCACGTATGCCTGTATAGAGAGGAAGTCCGCACTCTCTCTGAAGCGCGACGAGCGAAAGTTCGCCTGGAGCCATCATGATGTCGCTTGGCGCCCGACGGGAGCTCATGTCTAATAAAGCCCAGTTATACATAGGGTGTCGGCTTTTATCTGCCCCTCACAAACGTCCACCTCTTCATCTGTGCTCCGCAGCTTGTGATGAGCCTCGAAAGAGCACCGGTTAACTGTACGCCTCGCTTCCCTGAGACCGACCCGCCCATCCCTAGAGTAGTTGTTTAAGAAAAGAGGAGCTGTTCAGCACTTCCTGATACATTTAGCTCCTGAATTACAAATGAGGACTACTTTTGACTGCAGAATGTCTTGACATTAAAATATACCTATTTTTAATTTATTTCCGATCACAACGTGAGTGCATTACAGCTAAGGTTTGTTTATATTTCTGACAAGTGATTAAAACATACAGACGATAAGGTTAAGTAAAACACAGTTTTTAAAGCTTCGTTACATTGTGTCTTCAACATAGCAGAGGTTAGTAAAACTTACCTACTTTACTTTATTTAAAATTACAACGTTTTTAAATAAAGGTTTCTTTACATACCTGATAAGTGATTAAAACATATTGAAGCTAAGGTTTATTCACAACTAAGTAAAACACAGTTAAGCTTCGTTACATCACGTCTTTAACATCGCAAAGGTTTGTTTACCCTCCCAACAAATAAGTGAAATGTAGCTAAGTTAACACTGTTAATGCAGGGATGTGATTTGACCAAAGTGAAATTATCTGAAAATTTAGCCGGGGGTCTGGGGGCCGCTGACACCCAGCTAGGTCCGGGGGGGGGGGGGGGGGGGGGGGGACAAGCCCCCCGGAGCTCATGGGTTTTCCGTGTTTTTAAGTACTTTCAATGCACTCACATGACAAAGAAATAGACAAAACAACAGCATAAATTTTCAATGTATATTGAACTATCCCATATAAAATGGCAGTTTTAGTCAACTCAAAATCAGTCACATTCAAAAACATTGGACTGCCTTTGCTTTTAAAAACTATCACTGAGAATATCATCATATCTAACTAATGTGATTACTAAGTTAACACATAAATAATGTTGAAGAGTTCAAATTTCATGAACAAATAATTGTATCATGACCAAATGAAAAGTAACTCATATTAGAGCATACCACAAATGTCTTTGTTATAGCAGAAGATGTTATCTGTCGGAGTCATGTGCATACATAATGAACTACAAAAAAAAAAAAAAAAAAAAAACAGATTTTTTTTTGGGGGGGGGGGATAAAAAATGCGGAATTCCGCAAATTAGCGGAAAAATCACATCCCTGTTAATGTTCTCATCATGTGAGTATAATGTAGCGAAGGTTTGTTATGCAGCGAATAAAACATAGTGAAGGTTTGTTTACCCTCTGAACAATTGAGCAAAATGTAGCTAGATAGTCTTTGCATGTCATCGTACCTGCCACAGATTCAGAATGTGTGCCGGATGCAACAAAATCTCTGTGATACACAGTAGCTAGCCTACATTGTTACGTTTGTTATATCTTTATATGTCAGCATATTTTACAGTCATTATCCATCCTGTCTCTTTCAACTCTACTGTGGTGGTGTATGAAGTCAAAAATCATAACTTCCATTGCGCACATACATGTAGGCAGAAACAGACATAAAGTGTGGCCTAACTCTATAGAAATGAACGGAGGCCAAACAAATTGCAGCAATCTGCACTCACCGATTTCACTCTTTATCTCCTCGAAACCAAGATAGTATGACAGTTTTGGGCGCAAAGGAGGCTCCTACAAGGTAACATTAAGCTAGAATTGAATACCAAGCAAGGCTAAGACGAAACAATGTAGAACAGAAGAGAACAAACCTGCAGCTGATTCTCTGACAAGCCTGATTCAATTTCCCTTTCTTTTATATGTGCATCTTAATGGCTGCACTGGGTCACATGACCACGTGCAGATGGGAATTTAATGGAACGGCACAGAATTTGCCACCTGGGCTACATGTATCTTAATTCAGTTGTGGTTTGTAAGATACACATTACATAGTATCTCCTTTTATCAAGTGTGAAATGATCCAAACTTTGGGCATTGCCTGTTTATTTACCACTCTGCGTGATTCTGCAATAACAATCCTGGTGGAAAAATAATCCTGGCAAAATCCTGATATAAACCTCCAATAAGTGAACCGCATTATAGCGAGGGTCGACTGTACATTTGAGTGGTTAGATACTTTGCCAACTGAACCGTGCCACTGAAAATTGATTCCAAATCCAAAGAAAAGAGTTTCACAGCATACTGATCGTGTTCAAGATTGGAGGTTCCACTGTATTTAAAGTAAAAAAAACATCAACATAATATAATAAAGCAGCTGGTGGGAAATAAAGCACTCATCTATCTCTGTTCACAGCGAGCCCACCTGGAACTGCATGTGCATATTGTTTACCGCTCCGAGGTAAAATTTGATCCCTTTGCCAAAGGTCTGCTAATCCCTTAAGCTTGGTCTGTTTGCATAGTCCAATTTAGCCGCCACTTAATGTAATTAAATTGTGCTGATGATGACCCTGGGAGCAACCGAGCTGGCTTGTATTTGAACGTGTTCCAACTGTGGATTGTCACTCAGGGGGTGTTCGTGGGAGGTTAAAGAAATTCCCACTCTTTCAAGTATGCGCAAAGCTTCTTTAATAAGGCCTGTTTGTGTTCTGCTGGCACTATCCTCACTATTCCCTTCTGAGCATGAAGATCATTGGAAAGCAATATCGGGCCAGCCAAGTCCATCACAAACCCCTAAATACAATTTTCCTCCTAAAACAAAGAAATGGGATACTGGTTGCGGGGGGGGAGAAATCATGTCTCTTAGGAGTTTACGAGCTTACTCGCCAAGTATGTTAAAGCATCCTGCTCAGCCTTTCAATCACGTCATCTGCGGGTGTGGATGCATGCCAGGAATGATTACAGCAGCCTTTATTTCATATAGAGGAAACCCGAGAGCTTCTGGGATTGCCTGAAATGTAGAAAAAAAGAAAAGCAGGCTATTTTTTTTTCATCTGTGGCTATCAGGTGCCTGCATCGCTGTCTCTCCGGCGTCTCGCAGACCCGGGTCATGTCAATCGGATTTAGAATGTGGAGCCTGCACCGAGGCAACCGCCAGGTCTCGTGGTTTTTCCATTAACGTTAATGCCCACAGCTCTGCCACCGGAGCTTTGCGGGGCGTAATCTCATTTTCCCTTGCTGCCATCTTATACTGCTCACCAATGACTTCCATATGCCAGTCATACAATTATATTTGTCATTTTTCCGAGACTCTCGGTGCTCAATGAAGGGGGGAAAAAACAGACGTTTTGGTTCTGTTACAATGAAATTGCATAGATGCAATTATGGCTGTCATTGTAGGAAGTGTGGTTACAACTCTCTACTGTAAAACTCAGGGATGTGATTTTTCCGCTAATTCGCGGAATTCCGCTTTTTTTATCTCCCCCCCAAAAAAAAAATCCGATTTTTTTTTTTTTTTTTTTTTTTTTTTTTTTGTATTTCATTGTGTATGCACATGACTCCGACAGATAACATCTTCTGCTATAACAAAGACATTTGTGGTATGCTCTAATATGAGTTACTTTTCATTTGGTCATGATACAATTATTTGTTCATGAAATTTGAACTCTTCAACATTATTTATGTGTATCTAATCACATTAGTTAGATATGATGATATTCTCAGTGATAGTTTTTAAAAGCAAAGGCAGTCCAATGTTTTTGAATGTGACTGATTTTGAGTTGACTAAAACTGCCATTTTATATGGGATAGTTCAATAGACATTGACAATTTATGCTGTTGTTTTGTCTATTTCTTTGTCATGTGAGTGCATTGAAAGTACTTAAAAACACGGAAAACCCATGAGCGAGTGCCAGCGGCCCCCAGACCCCCGGCTAAATTTTCAGATAATTTCACTTTGGTCAAATCACATCCCTGAAAACTGTATCCCTCAGTATGTACATTTTTGGTACAAGTCTCCAGCCTTTCTTACTACCTAAGGGTGTGATATAAGAATCTATAGATGTTCTGTGCATGGCAGCCATCCACCAGTCTAAAAGTGTTGTATATGTTTTATAAGTCTCTGTTTAAAACTGTGCCTTGTGTAACTGATGAGCTTGGGGTGTCAAGGGAAGGGAATGGCAGTTGTAAGGAAGTAAAAAGGGATAAACAAGGAATACATTATATATTGCCGTTGAATCTTTTATTCATTGTTCCTCCATTTTAAGAATAACTCTTTCTACAAATGAGCCCGTCGTCATTGTTGTTGGAGGGTGTCCGGCGGGAACGGGAGGCGCCGGGACAGCGGCAAATCACTTGATGTCACAAACACAACACTGAAAATTTGAACTAAGCAAAATTGGAGTTCAAGAGGATTGCGAAATGGGATTGGTAGCCCACTAAGCAGCCTGACTATCCCACTTGTGCTTTTATTAAGTGGTGTGGGCTTTTATGTTGCCCCTTTTCCGTGATGCCACACTCGGTAACATTTGAAATGAAAAGGAAATAAAACATAGTGATGCAGTACCACCTGGAGGATCCAACAGCAAGGGGCTGATTTTATTTGCAATGAAGAATGTCTTTGAAGACCGCAATCATGAATGCCGCCAGTCAGTCTTTTTTTAGGCAACGAGGCTCAGTGGGCTCATCACGCACAAGGACGAGCATTCATCCTAACAGACTAACGCGCCAGATAAATATAAAGAAAAAAAATGAAGGCCACAATGACATTTAGAGTCAAAATAGATTAAAGTATACAATTTAAAATACATTTCTTATCGACTTGCTTTTTAATAACTCACCGTGCCATTCAAAAGCAAACAAACACCGGTCTTATTGTGCTCACGTAGATTTTCTACTGATACTAAAAACATTGAAGAATTATTCTCCGTAGTCTATACTTAGTGTCCACGAATAAGTTCCAGAGGTGGTTGTCAATGAATTTTGAGCGTCCATTATTTGTAAGTTGTCAACAGTCGGATACTCTTCTGTCATAGTCAATCTGTCATTATTTCAAGCCGAATCACATTGTAATCGTCAGTCATTCCTCAGCGAAATGGCCGTCCGTCAATGTTACCGTCATTTGAAGTGGACATCTGTTAGTGTTTCCGTCATTCGTCAGCAAAATGGGCATTGGCGATAACATTGACGGACGAAAACCTACTTCCAACAATGCTTAGTCTGTCAATTTTTTGTTGTTGAAAGTTTCCTGTTAATTCCAAAATGAAATAAAAAATTTTAAAAAATTGCCTCAAAGGGAGGTGACCAAGAAACCAGTGGTAACTCTGTCAAAGCTCCAGCAGTCCTCTGTGGAGAGAAGAGAAGCTTCCTGCAGGACAACCATCCCTGCGACACTGTGTTAGAGAGGCTAAAAGTGAAAGGCACTTGTCCGCCTCCTTGGAGTTTGCCTGAAGGACTTGCAGACCAGGAGAAAGAAAATTCTGTGGTCTGATGAGACAAAGATTGAACTCTTTGGCGTGAATATCAAGCGTCGGAGGATACGAGGCACTGCTCATCGCTTGAACAATACTATCCTACAGTGAAGCATGATGGACAGGACAGCTTTATTTTCCTCAATTGCTGTTGCTTGTTGTAGTAGAAATGGAACATAGTGAATAGTGGTAGAAGGGATTTCCGCTTTCTTGGAAGTTGGCACCCTTAGCAAACAAAACTTTGTTCATAGAATTAATTTCATCAGACAGCGTCGGAGTGTTGCATAAGCGCGTTTGATTCTTTTGCTAATGTCGCTCTCACTGTCTGTCAGGAAGCTGCAGCAGACCGCGCGCTGTGAGACGGGGGTGAAACGAAGACTTTAAGATAGTCTGGAGAATTCTCAAATAGATTTGGGAACTTTTGAGGTTTGCAGTCATGTTTTCCGGCAAACCGGCCTTGTGGCGTCGACAAGGGAGACGTGCGAAGAATGAGTGGGAGAAGGAGAGAGAAAGTTGCGTAACAGCAGCTCACACCAAGGAGACATCTTGCCACTGGAGAAGCAAACCGCCGCGTTCAAGGTTTTGCTCGCGTTTTCACCTGCTCACAAGGACAGATTATGCAAGATCAGACACACACTGCAAACTTTGTTTCATCACCATCAAATGGTTCAATAATTATACTTCTTTTATTCTCTCATGAAAGCATCCAAGGCTGAGTTTGCAATACTTAACAAAGAAATGTTTATTTAAGCCTAGGTAAAAAATAGTTTTTTGGAGGTGTGATGATTTGTTTTACAGTTTAAAACCGTTCCCACTTAGCTTCATGAAATGTTAGTCACATACTTTTTGTCAAAATACGCGAAAGATACTTATTTAGCTAAAAGGCCACAATTATTATTTTAAATGGACAATTGAGCTGGATCATTAATCTATAAAGTAAAACAAAATTGTTAAAAAGTGTAAAATAGTTTATTTTAATGAAGACTAATTCAGTAGCAATTAAATTGTGTTTTGTGTAATAATTCTAATTTTACTTAACTAACCAATTATTTTAATAAAACAAATACAAGCGTAAATTAAAATTTTAATCTCAGTCAATTTTTTCAGATTATTGTTACAATAAATGAATTGTTAATTTTTTAAATGACACAAATGAAGAAAAAAAGAAGTACATTTAATTTAACCAATTTTAGGAAAAATGGCTAAAATTAAGACATAAGACCAAAGCAACAAACATAAGACTCTTTTTGACAGGCAGTTTTTTCCATGTCCCCTTAACAACACAAAAAAATTACCAAATCATACAGGAAAACGGTATAGTTAGTACTGGTCACATTAACAAAAGAGAAATCAATGGTTTTATGTGAGGCACGTTTAGTGACGTCATTCGTGTAGTACTCCAAATCCCAAGATTCCTTGTGAATGGAAACAAAACAATGACGTTCAATCGAGGTATTCCGAATGTATTCCAAATGTGTTTATATGGCCAATCCGTTGCGTACCTAGGGGTCTTATAGTTTTTTTTTTTTTAAAAAAGAGCACATTTGCATATTTTGTGCATTTGCATGGCCTTTCAAAACCCAATTATTGCCAATATTTAGATTTTAAAAGGGTTAGCTTGCATGTAAACTCATTGTAACACTTTCGTCGTGCAAGCATGCTGGGAAGTGCGTGGCTTCACTATCGCTACAATACTAATAATAAGTTGTTGGGTACAAAGACCGTTTTGTTCATTCTGGTCATCTACAACCATGCCTTTGTATTTATGCGCTTGCAAAGGGATATCCAATGATTGATTGTGTTAGCAGTGTAAAACCATTTTAGATCACTATTGATCAATGAGCCATTCGATGGGGATGACACGTAGTTTGATAGTTCCGAATGGGATTTCGCAGCGCCGTTCCCGAAGAACTGGCGGAGTCATCATCAAATCACACCAGATTCCTTCCCTTGTCTGCCGGTGACACCCGCTGAATGGATATCATTGTGCATGGCCGAGGCTTCCATCACGGTAATCCCTCCACAAAGTGCAGGTACTCTTAGAGGGAAGATGGAAGAAGAGTGGGCACCCATTCACGGTGCGAGTCTTAGGCCCAAGAGCAAGTCACAAGGAATAAGTGACCCCAAGCTGCTGAATCCTGGCCAAAAACAGAACAAAAGACTAAAGCCCCGGCAGCTATTCAGAGTGATAACAAGCTGTCAACTTCTAAAAATGTAATCTGCTGACTCCGGGAGGAATCGGAGGTGTCAGTGGAGTGGACCGCTGCCTGATGCTTATCGCTGGGAAAAAGGCGCGGGTTTGACGGAGTGGGGAGCAGATACACAAAAGCCACCAAACAAAAGAGGTCGGGCGAGTAAAGGAATTTCGAACGGGAGGCAATCCTCACGTTTATGCACGTAAACATCCCCCTGGAGAGCTCATCTCATCTCCTTGTCCGGTACGAGTCGCAAAGGAGGAGGTGCGGGGAATTAAAAATGACATGAATAGAGGGCCAATAGACTGAGTCATAAGGTATTACCCCCTTGATATCACTGAAAAGGGTTGGTAGGTTCCTCTCTGTCAACTTATCTCTTACGGCTGCCTACTTTGTCTGGACACAAACTAAGGAAGAGCCACAGCTGACAGGTGCTTGATTATTGGAATAAACTACCAGCCCTGATCATATTGGCTAAATGTTAATCGTCAAACAGTGAATCTGTGGGATTTGAATATAAGCACATTGCGCAGTGCCATTTTGCGAGTTATTTCTAGTTGTACTGTTGAAAAAAATCAGCTGGATCTAGAAACATATTTTAAGTAGATGTATAATAATTAAAACTTGGAATTTGAAGTTGAATTCCAAATATTTTCAACCATTTGATAAACAATTAGTCAAAAATATGTAAAAGGTAATGTAATTTTTTGGGGGGCCAAAACCTCACAGTGGAGGTCATGAACCAGCGGGTATGAATCCAATATATCCCGCCGGGATGCAATTAGTCACACTGGAGCTATTTCGTGCTTTTTTTTTTTTCGGCTTTAGTTCAGAAGACCATAGCTCTGGGCTTCCCCTCATGCGTCCCGAGCCGCTATTGATCCCAGGACGCCGGCCACACGATATGAAACGGATAAGTGGGGTCACTGGGGTGATTACTTGGCCGAATGAAAAAGACGTGACTTTGACTTGATGCTATTCTGGATCGTTTGCGGTCTCGCAAGGTTTGATCGCGTCTGCTGTCAGGTGATTGATTGTGGTCAAATGTACCTCTGAACAATTGAAACGGGTTGGAATCAATTCTTCCTGCAGCTGATTGATCTGATGACGGAATGGTGGAATGTGAGATCTAATTATCTACCGTACCCCCCGGAGCTTACCGAAAGCGCACACCTTTGCGGGATCATCTGCCTCCAAACAAACAATCAATCTGCAGTATTTGCTTTTAACTGTGTGATACTCGTAGGGTTTGTAATTTGGCACTAACAGCTCGCCCATCTGTCTCTTGTTAAATTAGCCTTTTTTAAATGGAGATTACCTGACGTCACATAGGAGAGGTAGTCTATTGCGACACCTTGCTCAGGCGTGGAAAGACAAAGAAGTTGGAAAGTGGGGACAAGAAAAGTGCATTTTTCGCCTATTGAAAATAATGAAATGAAAAGGAAATAATGGGAATAATATAATCAGAGATGCACTTAAGTGGTGCGCAGGTGTGCCTGATTAAATGTGCACCGGATTCAAGTGCACATACTGAGTTATATTGCGTATGAAGATTCTGCCCTAGGTACTAAAAATTTTAATTTCTTATTGAGCCCCCTGTTTAATAATAATACTCGATAATAAAATACAGACGCTCCCCACCTTACGAACGAGTTACGTTCCGGACGATCGTTCGTAAGGTGAATTTGTTCGTAAGTTGCTTCAGTGCTATATTTTGTATTATAATTTATGTTTAAAGCCTATATAAGTATATTGAAGGTTTATATAAGTATGTTTAAGGCTTGTACAAGAAACCTGCATTGGTTTGTACTGAAAAAAACTTTTAATAAAATGGAGAGAATACGTACAGTACTGTACTGTACTACGTATGTTAGAGAGAGAGAGCGAGAGACACACACAGTATGTACATGTACGTAATAAGATAAATAAAATGAAGTTTAACTTACTTTTGGAAGATGTACTCGATGCTTAAGGAGATGATGGAGGAGGAGGAAGAGGAGGATTTTATATCATGAGAGATTCTTCGTCGTCGCTGGAATCGGCTTCAAAAGTTATTTCCTGCTTCATGGGGACCGGCGTTTCTTCCTCCTCCCCCTCGACACGTTGCTGAGCCTCCAATGAGCTCTCACAGCGGCAAGCGTCGGTATTAGCGGCGGAAAGAAGCACTACGCGCAATACAAAATCGAACTTACAGCATCTCTTTCCGAACATTTTTCGACATACTGTACGCGCAGAAATGTTCGTATGTACCGTTGTTCGTAACTCGAAGGTTCGTAAGTAGGGGAGCGTCTGTATAGTCAAAAGAAAAAGCCAAGCAAAATGCAGTTAATCATTTCATGGCTTTTTAAGTTGAAGTCTCATGAGATTTGTTGCGGTCGTGTTTCCATATCTTGTCTGATAAAGTCTGGTGACTTTCCTTATTTCAGGATTACTTCCATTCTCTTCAGTTTTCTTCTTTTTACCACCGCTAGTACGCTTTTGCGATCACCAAAGCCATAGAGAAAGCAAAATACCAAAAAGACTCACTGCAGTAGCTAAAACAGGCCTAATTCTATTGTATTCATATTCCAAATTCAGCAATGCCACCTGAGAGCCTCTCGTGTGCGACCACGGGGGAAATGTCTGACATTGACTATGTGACCTCACTCCCCTGGTACATCTTGGCATTAAAGGCCGCTTCATGAGCATGCATAATTTTATTGAACATGTCAATGTCACGTCCGCAGATCCTCGTGCGCTGTTTGCGCTTGACGATGAATCTTGAGTAAATGGCCAATTTGAAAGGATTGTTTACTGCTGTTTGCATCCGACCGTCCTAGCTCTTGTTGCTAATAGCAACTCCAGAGAAGACATTTATCTCAACCTCCGCCGCTATAGTCGCTAATGAACATCTCTGTCAGGATAAGACTTTTATGCTATAAAAAAAAAACGATGTCCCTCATTAGCAAGCCTGTATTTCTAATAAAAGACATGCTTTGCTAAGTAAAAAAGATGATTAAAGACTAAACACAAATGAATGAATGAATGGCTCCTCTCACCCCTTTTTTATCCTTCCAAAATGGGAAAGCCTTAAAATGTTGATTTATTTATTAACAGCAAAGAAATGAAGCAATTTAAAACTTACAGATGTAGTACCAGATATGTTTTGCCCCAGTTGTCATAGTAGCTTGCACATGTTTAAGCGGCCTTGCATTTATATGTAATGTATAAAATATGGATGATGGCACATAGGTGATATTGAGAGTAACATAGTTTACACTGTTAAATTGCTACTTATTGCCAGATTGTGAAATATTAAGCACAGGGTACACACCTACCAATTTTTGACATCTTACCCAATTTTCAAAAACTGCCACTTGAGCTCATTGCTCTTACTGTCAACAACGACCACCATAACTCTCCACACGGAGGCCAGATGTCTATTTTAGTACCAAGACTGACCTGTAAGAGGCAGCGTGGTGCCACAGGAGAGTCAAACTGCTGGCAAATACAAAGAGGAAGAAAAATTAGATAGTCGTCAGTCTCCTTCCCTAAACTAGACGGACTAGACGTAGCATAGTGACAAAAGGTATCCGCCCCCAAACACCACAGCATAATCACTCAAGATAATATTTTCAAGACAGCCGACAATCGGGCTTTTCCTGACTTTGATGGAAAGTCGGGTTTTGGGACCGAAACCGGCCTGATTATTGGTGTGTGTTGTGTGTGTACTCAGATTTAACAATACCTCCAATGACAAAGGCAAATCTCCTCCCTCGAACCTGAAGTCTCTCATAGTACCCTGAAATTCAAATTGGCCCAATAATCAGCATGATTTTCTTCTGTACACTGTATGTGGTTTTTCAAGAAAAAAAAACCCTGGCAATTGGAAAGCTCTCGGGGGTCGACGCTTGAAAAGATTGCAGTCACCAGTCCTTTAAGTCAACTTTTTTTTATGAGAGTGAAGCCTTAACAGGTCGGGGCCATTAAATTACATTGAGACAAATTGAGCCGTTCGCCATCCGTTTCCACTTCCTCGAGAATTTGGCACAAAAGAGAATTAGACACAGATCCCGTTCTATTTATTTCCCGACGTTTCGGTAAAGCCAGCGAGGCACTCACAGCTTTTATGACAGAAGATGTTAGAAGGGCTTAACCTCGCTATATACAGACTTCCATCTTTTAGTTGAAGCGTCTCTTCGGCCCTCTTGGCTTCAGACAGTCATAAATAGAACCCCGCCTCCACGCCTCCCATCTATTGATTATGAATCAGACTGAATTTCATGATGGAACATATCTTAGGTTTTTTTTTTTCATCCATTGTGGGTGTTTATGTGAAAAGAGGATTCCGGAAGATCCATACAAAATGGTAGAAGCTCTGCTAAGAAATAAGCTGACTTCAATGGAGGGATTTACAGATCCCACTCAGAGGTAGGAGGGGAGCCATTCAAAGCCGGCCTTTTATTTTTTTTTAAAGGCTGTTTATTTACCACACACAATGACTGCCTCTGTCACACGTGTGTTGTTTTCTCAAACAACCAGCTCACATTGCGCTCAAGCTCTTTTTAGAGACGTATTTAAAACCATTTTAAAACATTTCCTGTATTTGTATTTACAGTGAAACACAGTAAGCACAAGTCATACGCTTTTGCTTGCGCAGATCATATCGGAGCATTAGAATCATATAATTTATATATTTATATATATATATATATATATATATATAATAAGGAAAGGAGTAAACATATTGAATAGGAAGAAAAAAGGAAAACAAAGAAATAAATAAATGCTCGTCTGCCCGTTGAACATTAAGAATTCCTAAAAGATTCTCAAGGTGCCAAATACGTGCCCGCCGTAAATGGCAAGTCCATCAATTCAGTGTCAATTCCTCCCCTTCCAGTGGAACCACAGAGGGAAGTGAGGAGGCATTAATTATGAACCTTCAAGCTCCAAGGGACAGTTAATCTTTGTCATTTGGCTGCTGGAGACATTTGGATCCGCCATCCACATTGGAGCCGGGGTCTCAGCTCTTGACCCTTAACCAACCATAAGAATTCTGCTCACGCTTATGGAAGAAGTATGTTAGGCCTTTTCAACACCCCCCCCCCCCCCCTCCCGCCCCAGCTGTTTTAGTTTGTGGAGTTATACCTCGTCTACATCCTTGAACGGAAAAAGTGCACCAACGACCTCTGAGAAAAAGTAATTTAGCAAAATTGCTTTAATTCACGATAAAGCGGGAGTGAAATTCTTAACATATGGAGATGAGTCACTTAATTAGGTACAGTACATACAAGTACTGCATCCAAAATATGCGCACGTATATTTGATATCTATATTCCCCGCCATGAAGTTAAATTAAACTTACATGGCAACTGTTGCCAACTACATAATAAACGTGTTGTAAATGTCACATAATTATTTTTAATTTATTATCATTATTTTTATTATTTTTATTAGTAGTAGTAGTAGTAGCAATGTAGTTGCAACAGGTCTGATGTCACAACTCTGAATACCTTTTTTGTTTAGAAATATAATAACCCACCCAAAAACCCAAACCCTCAAATAGAATTTTGTTAGAAATAGCTATATAACTAATAATAATAATAATAATAATAATAATAATAATAATGATATTCTCATACATTTCGGGAAGTAATATGAAAATTTTAAATAAATTATGCTAATAAAATTATTATTCTCATGCTTTACTATCATCATCATTAGTATTATTGTTATTATTTGTAGTAGTGGTAGTAGATTACTTGTAGAAGTATAGTAGAAGAAATCAACACATTTTGTTGTTTAGGTGGTTCTGGCTTGCTTTTATATTAGCTCTAATAGAGCTTCATAGACTCACTAAATATTATTATTATTATTATTTTATTATTTTATATGTATATATATATATATTTTTTTTTTTTTTACAGTTTAACTCTTTCACTGCCACTGACGTTTAAAGACGTCAAGTAAAAACCTACGGATCACTGCCAATGACGTCAAAAGACGTCATCCAATGATTTTTTTATTTTTTTTTTGAAACGGGTAGAGGAAACCCTTCCGCATGTCTGGTGAAAGTTTCCAGTCTGTCTGTTGTGCCTAATGACTATTTTTGGCCCCTAGAGGGCAGCGATGACTCTCTTTTGACAAGATCGGGTGGGCGTCAGTAGAGGCGGAGCTAGAGCGTCGAGCAGGAGATGAGAATGGAAGACAAAGGAAAAATGGCGGCCGGTCGCGAGGAGCTCACGCCCGAGACGTTTTTTTCAAAGACCAAAAGCATCGCTGAAAGAGCACATTGTTGACGACGATGATCATCATCGATGATGAAGATGAGGGTGGTGACTCCGTGGTTGGGAAGCATTGACGCGGCAGTAGAAGACGTTAGATGGAGCTAAAACTGTATTTGAAACATCCACATAATTGTAAGTAGTACCACAGTTGCACACATTTGTAAATAGTTTGCGAAATTGTTTTGTCAAATTGTTACACTGTTGAATGGAAATAAACGTATTTTGCAATCAAAAAACACTTTTTCATTGTTGGTGAAAGCGTTTTACAGAAGTAAAGCACTATTTAGGTGTTTGTGGCATCATTCATGGACAAAAAGAAGTGTACAATTCACTAGAGTGCATGAAATAACATCGTTTCACAAAAAGCTCTTTTTCTCCGTTTTTTGTTTCAAAAGAGAGAATTTCGGTGAAAGTAACCATTTTCTATTGTTGATTACTGAAGAACGGAATAAGGTAGAAACAAACTTTTTTTTCTGATGAAAGCTGATAGTCCAATCTTTCATTTGATAGTATGTGTGTTTCCATAGTCCAAACACAACATTTTCTGTGGACCTTGAAAGATCACTCAAAATGCTTAAATCGGCTGGCAGTGGGGACAACCCGTTTCTGAAAACGTCTGGCAGTGAAAGAGTTAAAAGGAACCCTGACTGTAATGGCAAGTTTTTATAGAAACTTTATTTGGACGTACACCGCCATATTTATTTACGTCGTAACACATTCAGTGCGAAGTGACGTAGAATGACGTTTAAATGTGAAACAAATATAAAGAAAAGGTAAGCCTCCGTTACGTTCCTAAAGAAACAACATGCCACCGAGAGAGTCTCCCTCCCCCAATGCCGTGCTTTCGTCATTCACCAGACGGATTCGAGAGTTTTAATCGTTCCTTTAGGAACGCTACGGAGATTTACCTTGCTTTCTTTATAAACGTTTCAGATTGCTCGGCAGAGAGCCAGCCGACATTCTACGTCACTACGCACTTAAATGTGTTGCGACGTAAATAACAATGGCGGCGTACGTCCAAATAACGTCTTTACAAAATGTATTCAACTGGAAATGATTTTTGAAAAATGAATCTCATACTTATGTTAGTAACAACCAAATAAATAATATAGAGCAAACCTGTCGTGACAGTCGTTATTCGGCGGCCATTTTGGCCAATTGATTAGGTACACCCAGGATTCTCGCCACTCTGCTTGCCCAGGGCGGCGGCCATCTTGGCCAATTGATTAGATAACGCCAAGGACTCTCTCCCCCTCGCCCACCTGGGTCGGTGGCCATCTTGGCCATTTGACTACTATTAAAATTACTACAACTACAAGCACTACTTATATTAGTACAAGTACTACTTACTACTACTACTACAAGTACTTGCTACTACTATACTGCTACTACTATTGCTACAAGTACTACATACATGCGTCTTTCCACCTTGCAAGAGTCAGCAGTCCCATTCAAAATTTCCGCGGGAATTTTTCTAGTTCCTTTTAATGTTTTCAACAGCAATCAATGTAATAATAAAAATAACTCAAAATAACTCACACACGTGGCCCATCACACAGTTGCTTTATGTATTTGTTGCAGAAGAGAAAGCTACAAAGCACCACAATACCAAAAAAAAAAAAGGAAGAAATATTTTTTGACAGAACGGGAGCATCGCTTTGATCGAATCTTTTTCCGATGTTCTTTTGTGTACGTTTAATACATTTGCAACGCGGCGCTGCCAGGCATAAAGCATGCGGTTTGCATATGTTAGAATAAGCCACCGCTGTCATGTGAACGCCGCAGAATAAGCTCGGCGTCAGTATGCGGGGTCATGGCCGTGCGTGGAGAGGAATTCAACGCTTGTTTGCAACACTTGTATCATGCGCTTTTTGTCCATTTTCAAATGGTTATCAAAAATATAAAAAAGTGACAGACTATTCTATTACAGCGAGTGCATTTGCAAATGTTATCCTCTGTTTTTTGTCAAAAAATGGACCCATTTACTGTTTTTGCCACCTTGATGCAAAATAAACCATTTTAAGTGAGTTGAGGAGCTTCATTTTGGCAGAACTGGAAGTTTGCTGCCATCTTGTGGCAACTATATGCAATCACACACTCCTGAAGTGTTGCGTCAACTTTGCCATTCATTTCATCTTAAGGTAAAACCCAATATAATAAGGCTCGAGAATCATTTGGATGGTGACCTAAATTGTGTCAGTTGACAAAAGTAGCTTATGCTAATGCTTATGCTAATGCTGTTACCAAACATTAGTCACTTTTTAGGTTGCCAATTGAAAATGAAAACAACAATTTTATACACAGCGTACTAATTCAGACAGTGGCATCAAATGCCTAAATGCCGTGTTTTGTCTGCTTTTGACAAACACACACCTCCGCAATGATCTCCGGAGAATATGGCGGCGTGCAGACAGGCGGAGAGTCTGACTGGGGCCTGGCGATAAAGATTAATGAGGCTCCCGTTGCCGGTGTCACTTTTAGGGCATCTCCGCATGGGATGTGGCTTCTTAGCTCAGCTTCTTATCTTGGCGACGTAGGCGGGGGATGAGGAGGCGGGCCTGTCTTGATGGCGGCGACCGGTGGGCGGGGCTCGTGGGCGTTTATTTTTTTTAATGATAGAGAGGTATTATGCAGGGGAGCTCGCAAAGGGGTCAGAACTCTCCGACCTCGCCAGCTGCTCTACCTAGATGGTCGCCATCGTCCTTAGGGAAGCTGCGAGGTCAACGTTCCATTAAATAACAGTGCCATTTTTCATCCATGCCCCGCCCCTAAAAAAAAAGTGAGATGGCGAATGCAACATCTCAGCAATTCAGTACACCAATCAATTAAATTGGTGTGGAAAACCTGGTGCAGTCGTAACTAAGCCTGGTTGCATGAACTGATGAAGCCTTCTTGGACCAGAACAGTCCAGTTGTGATCATTTACATGGCCTGGAAAAGGCCCCAACCCCAACCTTTGCACACCCCTGGCTCTGGCATTGAAATGTATACAGATCCCCCATCCTGCATAACCTTTGTGTGACATATTACAGCCAGAAAGTATTTACTATAGGGCTGGGTTAAAAAAAAATCGAATAATCAATATCAATTCATAAAACAATGAATCGATTATTTTAATATATCTTTATTTTTTTGCTATAAATTAAAATGAAATTATTTTAAAGGCCGATTTTTTTTTCATCTTACTGTTTATTATTTTAATATATCTTTATTTTTTTGCTATAAATTAAAATGAAATTATTTTAAAGGCCGAATTTTTTTTTAAATCTTACTGTTTTCTTGAAATTTACTATTCACATGAATTTAAAAGTATTTTCTTAAACTTATGAAAGACCTGACTTTTATTGCACTTAACAATTCAGAATATTTTTAAATTATATTTACAATTATTGAATTAGAATTATGAAAACATTTTCATCTCATCCATGCTGATGTCATTGTTTGTGTAACACTTAAATGATTATAACGCGTGTTATTTTCATTAATAAATAAATAATTTAGGTAGTTACTGCTTATGCAAAATTTATTTAGGAATGTAATGTTTGTGGAGTTTTTTTTTGTCCTTGATATTTAAGAAGACTTGATGTTCCATGATTTTTCAATAGCGGATTGAACTGAAGTTAATCGAATCCAATTGGAAGAAAAAAAAATCAAATCGAACTGCTGAACTCTTATGAATCGGAATCGAATCGATTGAGGAAATTTGAATCGATACCCAGCCCTTATTCACTCTGCATCACATTTTCCAACTCCGTTTTGTTTAATCATTTATATTTAAGCACTGCTTACACCTAAAATTGTTGTGTAAATTCAGTATCTATTGTCTAATGTTGTAGTTGATGTCAAAAACATGACAAAAACTTGCTTGTTACTCCATGTTCACACACAAAATAAAAGTAAAAACAAAAGCAATAGGAAGCACTCACAGGAGAGGTTGACTTTCCCCCGATTGATAAAAACATAGAGCGATAAAAGTTGTTTTGTTTTTAAGTGTGTTTCACAACATCGTTTGCAAGAAACTGCCTCTGGAGTCGCACTTGTCGGTATATGATTGCTCAATTGTACCTTCAGCGTGTTATTGGGATGCTGAAATGTGGTGCGTGACTTCAAAAAGAGCAAGAAATTTCTGAAATAAAAGTTCTTCATATTTTTCTAGTGGCTGTTTGGGCGCGGCATCTCTTTTTAGGATGTTGTTTTATACGAGTCTCATTAATTATACGAGTGCTGAATTTGTGCTTTGATATCCGTGCGCTGTGAAGCACAAATGTGTGAATCCATTTATGATCAAATAATCATTCAGGAGTGATACGGGGTTCACGCTGCATAATTTGTTGATTTTTATTCCTCATAATTGGATAGCAGAAGAGTAAATCACCTCCGATTAGGGGATTGCGAGCACGTACGCGGCCGCGGAAATCCATTTTATGATTATGTGCATCGTATGGCTCGCCGACACAGAAGGCCGTAAAGAATGTCCTCATTTGAATTCCCTGATACTTAATGACGATCTGTCAATGACGAGACGGGCTTTTCATGGGTGGCCATGAATTAACTGTTTTAGTTTTTTTCTCTCTCGGTGACTGTGTGCTGACTTGCTGCCAATCAGCACGTCGCAGGTGGCCAAATATGAACAGCAGATTAGGAAGGGCCTCCTCGCTATTTACTCTCAGCTCAATGACGTTAGCTAAGACACGTGATGGCGAATATGCAGAAAAAATGAGGCGGTGCGAGAGGGCCTGTGGTAATAGTCCTATTGCTGAGATGGTGCCCTGGAGCGTTTTGCAATAAAATAAGGCATTGTTGCTTGGTAAAAAAAATAAATAATAATAAATCACTGACGGTACATCCTTCTGGTCATGCTTCAGATCACAACACACAAGCTAACGCCTAATTACAATGTTTTTGTTGTTGTTGTGGTATTTAGTACAGAAAACCTGCAGGTTGACAGAAGTCAAATTTTTATGACCACTGATCAAATTTTAGACCACTCCTTCATAAAATGTGACCAATATGACAATGTGGTATTTCTAAGGCCTTAGAATGGTGCAGTTAAAGGTCAAAGGGGCTATTTAGATACAGATAGTTGGCTCTCTGAATTAGGGATAGTCCAGACCGATTATCGACGCCGATATTGGGCATTTTGGCGAATATCGGTATCGGCCTTTTAAAAAAAAAAAATCTGACAGCCGATATAAGGTAAATCTAAAACCCTTTTAATTTCAGGAAACTCTTTATTAAAATTTTCAGTTGTTTCTGACCTGGAAACCTTCTGAACCTTTTGTTTTTGTTTGACATTAAAACAAAGAAATGTTAAAGTTTCAGATTCCAGGTATTTTTTAAGAGAGCTGTGGTATTTACTTGTATAAATTGTCATTTAACTTTTTAAGGCATACTGACAACCCTGAACATTTTGTTAGAAGTTTAAAAGAATGTCTATTATCTAAGATACAAAAAAAAAAATCTACATTTTGAAAAGTCTGAAAACTTGTTCAATAAACGTGCTTTAAGATATTACAACAAAGAATTGAAAAAATGAATATCGGCTCCAAATATCGGTTATCGGCCTCCTTGACTAGTAATAATCTGCATCAGTATCGGCCCTGAAAAAAATATATCGGTCTATCTCTACTCTGGATTAGCGGGCCATTTTGTTAGGTTCCTATTTTTTTTAAACATCGAGGCGAGTCAACTTGGTTTGTATTAGTAGCTTTGTGCAATCGTAAGGTTAAGCCAAAGTATTTATTTTATAAATGTTTTACCTTTTTTTTGTTTGTCATGGGTGCGAATGACATTTTTAATTGGATTTACGTAGATAAAACGCAACACACCGATGTGTATTGGCCAGAGTAATATAATGAGCTAATTCTTGTGGAGTCCCCCAGGGATTAGTTGTTTGTCCACTTCTTTTCAAACTCAATTAGCTTCCTTTGGGGTCAAATTGTACGAGATGCCAACATTGATTATGCTGATGACACGCTAATCAACAATTAACGCAGGATGGAAAATGAGTATGGGTAATGTGAGCATATCAGGGTTTCCTCAGATGCGTCCCCGAGAGTGTCGGCTTTGAGATCAAACTGCAATTGTGTGAAAATAGGAAACCGCGTTCCATTTGTCCCACACAAACAAGCAAATGTGGTCTATGGGGAAAATCACTTTCTCTTCCATCTGATTGATTACCCCAGTCAACAGTTTCTTAATTAATCCATAGTCTCAATCATGTGTTTAAAGGCTTCTTTTAATTGCTGCAGTTCTTGTTCGGTAATTATGGTCCCATTTTGGAGGAAGAGATAGAAATCAGTGGTGGGAGGGGTTGGGTCTGGCTGTCTCTCCATTTTTGGTTACCATTAGTATAGTCTCACTACGCGGCCTTCTTGTCGCTTCTAATTATTTCATTTTGACCACCAATCCTATCAAAATTCTTTTTTTCCCCCCCTCATTGGAAATGGGACAAATTATGTTCGAATTGTCATATATTAGTAGGGAGGCCTTTTTGAGGCCTTCATTTGCACAATTTTGGAGCGTTATTAAACAACGATGTCAGAGTTTTATTATTCATGTTGCGTGAAAGTGATTTAAAGCTGCGTGATGGAGAAATGCAACATAACAGCAAGAACATAGCAGAAAGTCTTTACATGAATGTGGTCAAGAGGCTGTTTGTGTACCACAGTAGATGCTGTTTTGGTTAGCAAGGAGGCTCAGACCTTGATTATTTATTAGTCTTTACTCTCAGAATGAATACAAATAATATACTGTAATGGAAAAAAAGTATTAAGTTAAAATCAGCATGGTGGACTTGTGGTTAGCATGGCTGGCTCTCATAATAATTTACAAGCTACGGGAAAAACATTACAGGAAGGTTAAATCTTTTATCTAACTGCAGCACACTTGCTTAGGATTTTCTTTTTTTTCGCCATGAACTTGTATTCATGTTGCAGCTCATCGCACAAAAAAAAAAAAAAAAAGTGCTTGGGCGGCATAAATAGCTTGGATCTTCTAAGCGTGTGAGACACATTACCCAGAATGACCTTGTTCTCGACGGCCATATTTCAAAAAAGTTGCGTACTGAATGTGTTGTTGAAAACCATAGCCAGGGACATGTATCTCGTCACCCTCACCTACCCTGAACCCATTTTCTTTTTTTTTCTTTATTTCATTTTATTGAGCCTGAGCTCATCCTATTTGTCACTGTCCACTGGGGGGGAGACGGTTATCTGCTCGACAGGGAATTAATCAGTCGCCTGTGTTTTTAAGCGATGCCATAAGCCACCACTTTGGCCGGTGATGTCTCAATTGTTGAGCTCCAGATATTCACTAAGTTCCTTATCTCCATTGTTTTTCGTGTTAGTCCATTTTTATACGGTATTTTCAATTTTAGAAGTAATACATACAAGGCTGGACTGGCCTTCTGGCATACAGGGCTGATGCCCGGTGGGCTGGCGTGTTTTGGGGCAGATGCGATGATATTTAATTATTTACCTCCATTTTACCCCAAGAGATGGGACTTTTTTTTTCTTCTTTTTTTTCTTCTTTTTTTTCAGGAGAGCTCAGTATTGTTCATTCGTATTAACATCATCATTGCTCTCTAAAAAAAAAAAAAGTTTTTTTTTTCTTTCTCTTTTTTGTTTTTTTTTTCTTTTAAGAGATGGGACATTTAATGGAGCAGCCCATTAATCAATATACAATATAGGGGTGGCCAAGGGTGGTAAGTGAAAATGCCAGGGCGGATTTATTTTATGATTTTGTTTGTTTGTTTTTGTGCCAGTCCCGTCCTATATGCATGTAATCATACTTTTTTAAATTCTGTACTTCCCCTTAATACGAACATGTTGCAATAAGATCACGTTGGCAAGTTTGAAAATGCCTTACAGCAGCAACCTTTAGGGTGTTAAGTGGAATAGAAGCAACTGTAGTTTTTGCTTGTGTGAGTCAAATTAAATGTTAATTCAAATTCTCACAAAAACAAGAATTCCGATACAATTACATTTCAATAGCTTCTTATTGTGTGAAGGCTAAAGGAATAACATATGTTGTTACTATTTTTTATTTTTCCACTTTTTGACATGCATCTCCTTCCACATGACTCATTTGATTTACACCATTCCGATTTCAACATATTCCAAATCTTCGTGCAATGGGGGCTAGTATTTTTCTCATTCTAAATGGTTATAGTAGTTCCCTCAACAGTCACCATTGATTCCCAATGAGGCGAAATTTTCCCCAAAAGTAGTTAACCAATGATTCCCAATAGCACATTTAACATTAAATGTTCACATTGTACCCATTTGAAATCTAAATCAAGCGAATTGAATTCACATTGGTGATGCGTTTCGACATGCAAAAATTTTGCACCCAAAAAATTCCCATGTTAAGACATATTGCATTTTACCGTATTCACACCATTCCATCCATATTCTACATTATTCACCCCTCCCCCAACACTGCTTGACCGATTCAAACCATTTCAACTTCACCATATTCAGATCATTCTAACCATCTTTTCATCATTATTCCCATTCACAAAATTAAGTTTCACCTCCAGTTTCCATATATTGACTGATTCTAACCATTCCAACATATTCGGTTCATTTGATTTCATTCCAAATCATTCCACATCATTCCACATGATTCAACGTTTTTTTCCCCATCAGCCTTTTAGCCTTCACATTCTCCAGAAATTGCAACTGTATAGTCAATTAGACTACTAATTACCATGCATTGCGTCTTGTCACTGACTATTATGTAATATGAATTTATTAAACATTCAAATGCAGCCAAGATCCGATAATATAGTCTTGAGTGTTGGCATCATTTACACAGCATTTAAAAAGACGTCTACGAGGGATCGCAATTAGTCAATTAGCAACACGAACACAGTGATCTTCTGCTACCTCTGCGGATGAATCAGCCCGCCTCGCCACAAAAGACTGCCGTTTGAGTCCCACTATCTCGTTGTTCGCCTTGTCTCGCCCGCGCGCTTATCTGACGATAGTGCGGCAGCTCGGCATTTATTTCCCCCACTCAGCCATCCGAGTGGAGAATCCCTCGCAGTGGCGGTGAGTCCTCCACTTTGTGTATCACCCATCAGGTCCGACCGGCAATTTCCCACTTGTCTGCCACCTCTCTGGGTGCCAAGTGATAAATCGTCGATGCCAATTCCAGAATTATGTAGCACGATCAAGAAAAAAAAGCATGCAAACATATCGTGGCTGTATGTTGAAAACTTAAGATAATGAGCGGTCACCCTGTGTAACCAATGAGAAGGTGTTTGTTTTATAACGTGAATCTCCAGTGGCCGCCAGACCTGTGGTGTTTTAACCGAACCATCCCCCCCCCTTTTCATTTTCTATTGAAGACCCCTCTCCGCGTCCAAACTTTAAATGAATGGCGCCTGCGCAACACCACTGCTAGCAGACATATCCCTATCCACCCTGTCCCCATGGTCTGAATTGTAATTTTAATGGTGGTGGCAGCACTTCAGCACCAATTCCCTTGAAAAGGGCAGATATTCACCCAGCCTAGCTGCAGGTAATGGGCAGGGAAACTCAATCAGACGTATTGATGTAAACCAGGGGTGGCCAAGTTCGGTCCTCGAGAGCCACTATCCAGCCTGTTTTCCATGTTTCTCTCCACTAACACACCTGATTCATGATCAGGATCGTTGTCAGGCTTCTGCAAAGCTTGCTGATGAGCTGATCATTAGAATCAGCTGCGCCGAAGGAGGAAGACATGGAAAACAGGCTGGATAGTGGCTCTCGAGGACCGAACTTGGCCACCCCTGATGTAAACAATGAATTTGCTTGTAATTAATACATCGAAAATGAGAATCATGTTACTATTTTTTTTAAAAATGTTTTAAACACACATTGTAGCAAATATATCTTCAAATGACCTGTTCCATGTGTGTGTATATGTATATATATATATATATATATATATATATATATATATTGAGGTGGCTCGGGCATCTGTTTCAGATGCCTCCTGGAAGCCTCCCGGGAGAGGTTTAGGAGGCCCCGGTGACGACCCAGGACACGCTGGAGAGACTATGTCTCTTGGCTGGCCTGGGAACGCCTTGGGATCCCGTCGGAGGAGCTGGTTGAAGTGGCTGGGGAGACGGAAGTCTGGGCTTCCTGCTAAAGCTGCTGCCTCTGCCACCTGACCCCGGCTAAGCTATATATATATATATATATATATATATATATATATATATATATATATATATATATATATATTGTCATGTCTGGGAGGATCGGGTTTTGGTTGAGGGTCCCGATTGGTCCTGAGTGGATTCCTGTCCTTCCGCAGGCTGACCAATCCGGGCTCTCAGCCACTTGTGCCTGGCCCCAGGTGTGATGAGTTAACCTAATTTGTGTGGGTGTATTTAGTTCCCGGGTGGTGATCAGTCCTTGTGGGATCATTGCCATTTGTTACGGTCACACCCGGAGTTTGTTTTGTCATTTTGGTTTTGTGTTGTACAAATAAAGTACAACTGTCTAACCCGCACTCCTGCCGTGGTTCTCCGGCCTCCCTGCATTTCGGGTCCTCTACGCCTCACCTCGACAGACACCACGCCGCTCCGTGACACAACCGTGACATATATAGGAGTGTGTGTGTGTATATGGGTGTGTGCAGTCCTCATGTATGTACTTCTCTACACATGTACACTTCTGTGAAGACTTCTGGGAAGTATTCTACTTATTGCTGCACTTCTTATTTATTTAATTTAAATTTTATCTCTTTCTATTCTGTTGTTTTCTCTTTACTGTAAACTGCAGCTGGACGGAGTCCAGGAAAAAGTTCCCCACGGGGAAAATAAAAGTATATCGTATCGTATCGTATCGTGTATATATATATATATATATATATATTGCTTTTGAGTAAAGATTAAGTAATCCTTGATATATATTATAGATTCCTATTTTGTATTGTAATTGCTCACTAGAACTAGGCAGCTCATTTATGTAATTTCACCATTGTTGTGTAGGTCGGTACTCTAGAGACCTGCAACTACTGCTAGACATGCAATTAACAAAACACTTTCCCACAGTAGTTCCCCTTTAAAACATGACCTGTGCGGGTAATGCAGCTTTGTCACAAAGTGAAATGTGCTCCACTTTCTCTAGCATTTGACATCTCGATGACAAGATGAATATGTTGCCTAGTACTTACGGAGAAGTGATTCCCAACCAATCTTCCATGGCACAAAAGTGTGCCGTTTGAGATCATCAGACTTTCCAAGGGAAATGACCTCAATCTCACTTAATTTGTTGGAGAAAAAAAAAACATTTACTTACGTTATACTGTTACTTCATGCTTTCTGTTCATCTGTCAGTTAAATGTCCATCCATACGCCAAAAGCTACAATAATTCATACAACAGAATGACATCAGAAAATGGCTTGTTAGAGTTGTGAGTAAATTGCGATCATTATTTTAGTATTCATGCTTTTTGTGGCATTTTTTGTTTGGTGGTGGGCCGTGAGATTTGTCAAATGTAAAATGAGAGCCTTGGTTCAATAAAGGTTGGGAAACACAGCACCTCTTCAAAGTGCTTTATGTGGCAATGTCACCTCCCTCAACAAAGTGATTCACAATGGGAGCAACACTGGAAGGTTATATCTTAGTCAAGGATACTTTCTCACGCTAAAAAAATGCTATAAAAACAGGAAATGTAACGAGGCATGTGGAAAAACAAGTGTTTAATCTGTGCGGGTCAGTTGGGCCGAGTGAGCCCGGGTCGTGTCCCCGTGTAGTCAAGCTCATCTAATGAGTCGCTTCGGCGTCTTTCCGGCTCTCCGTGGGGTCAAGCAGGCTCGATATCGGCCTCCTTAATTACTCACCTCATTAACGCGTACGACTCCTCTCACTCACTCCGTCGTTGCTCCGTGCAAGCTCATCAGCAGCTGCATCGATAGAGTGGACTCACCGCACTTTCCTTGCAGCTGTTAGCGTCCGCCACAATCAAAAATATCGATAGGTTTAGTTAGAAATTCCAGCATCAAATACAAAACAAATCAAACACTTTTGGTATGGTCGTTAAAATGCAGTTGCGAAACAGAGCTAATTAAAAATTGGAAAAAAATGCCAACATCTGAACCAAAAATTATTTTGGTCTCATCAGACCACATGACATGGTTCCAGTAATCCAAGGCCTTAATCTGCTTGTATTCAGCAAACTGTTTGTGGGCGGATCGGATCACGGATTTTCGTTACAGATCGGATCGTTTTTTGGATCAGCAAAAAAAGAAAAAGAAAAGATAAATAGTACTTTGTCTTAATTTATTTTGCAAAGCACTTTTTCCATAAAATAAAACAAAAAACAATTTGAAATCTCTAATATAGTCGTTTAGGATTTAGGAATACAACTTTTAAGGGCAATATGAGGCAGACAGATTTTTACATGGTTCAGGTGTAAAATAAGGAATTAATGTCTTAAAGTTGTGTTCCTATAATCTAAACAGTTTTGAGTTGAATGTTTTTCTTTTTTTAATGGGCAAAAGTGTTTTATAAAATGAATAAAGACAAAGTTCTATTTCTTTCTGTTCTTTTTTTTTTACATAATGAAAAGACCTCAACGTGCAATTTTAGGCACATTCCCTTCCTTAAACATGGAGAGTGAATTACAAAGTAGCCTGGCTCCAGAATATTGAAAAATAATTAAAGTACCAGCTGTCAAACTTACTTACCAGACGGCAGCCAGACACTCGTTGGTCATGCTAACAGCTAGCTGCTAGCCACTTACATCGGAGACTTTTGCCATATCATGCAATGGCCGGTGTAATTAATTTGTGGTTTCTTAGCGTCCTAAACCTAAATTAGCGATTGAACATGAGTTCGGGATAGCGGCGTGTTGATGTTGGTCACAACTACAATGTCAATCAACTACGATTGTAGAAACATCTAAAGAGGAAGTCAAGCTAGCCATCACGCCACGATGTGGGCGAACTTCAAAGTAAAAGTGTACTAAGGCTATTTGCATTATCGTCAATGTATTATTGTATTTGGTAAACTTTATTTTGAAGTTAGGCTTAGCGTATTACTTGACTGTGAATGTGCACTTTGTTTTTCCGTTTCACCACTAATTAGTACTACATAGTTCTCAGTCTTTTCTTTGCAAGATCTTTGATGATATTTGGATTGATGCGCTCACCCTGTAGAAAATAATTGGTGGCACTAGGACAAGCGGCAAGTTGTTGTCACACAACACAACAATATGTCAGCATTCCAGTGAGGCCCAGTTATCCCCATCAGTATCGCTACATCTAAATGTAGCCCAGAGGCCACAGTGTTGGACCACACACACACACACACACGCGTGTCTCATATAGTGACATGTTACTTCCAGCCACTTTGCTCCATTTATTTGATTCCGCCGTGCAGGAAAGAAGCCATTGTGAGCAAAGCCCTGCGGTTATTGCGAACATTTGTTTGCTGCAGAGCAGCCAAATACGTTTTACCAATGCGACGCACGGGTGAAGGTTCTGACGTGATTCATATCCTCATGGGCCGTGGTAATGAAAGTCTATTTTTAACCCAAGTTCGGCTTAGACTAAACTTCATTCAGGACTTTGTGGAGGACAATGAGATTTGGAGGGGATCGTTTTTAGGCTTAGCTGTTTGCTTCTTCTTTTTTCTTTTTCTTTAAACAAAATATTCTTTAGATGCTTTGAGCTGCGTGGTGGACTAGTGTTTAGCATCTGCTTCACAGTTCTGAAGTCATGGGTTTGAATCTTGGCCTTCTCATGTGAAGTTTGCTTGCATTCCAAAGGCCTTTTCTTTGTGTAGGCGATCTTTTCCCACATTCATAAAACATCCACATAGTTTGTTTCTCTGGCTGCTGCTACTGTACATATGTTCTGATAGCACACATATGTGAATACAAGCTGTTCAATACGGCAAATTCTTATTACTTTCCATCTTTTTGCGTGCCACATTTAATCTGTTACTCTGAAATTACACAAATCTGCTTTTAGAACGTGCATTTTATTCAGTCCTATACACAACGTTTCTCTGTGCATAAACTGGAAGATAGACTGCATGAAGATCGATGGCCAGACTACACATAACATTACATATTGTTTTCAAAGCCAAATTGAAGGTCTTGATGATATGCCTGAAGTGCTGCCTTCCTCAATGAAAATGCAATCTATTTTTTTTTCTTAACTGGCTTTAAATTGAGCTATTCACCCTGTTGAAAGGGGAGAGTGGATTAAAAAGTACCCCCGCCCCCCAAAAAAAACTAGTGTAGACAAAAAAAGCTTATTATTGCATTTTCCTGGGGTAAAAAAAACACTTTTCTTAAGGATGAGTCAGGAAAAGGTAGTGCACTGTTGAAGGTGGCGCTTGGCGTAGTAATTTCGAGAAAGTCTAAATGACAAAATGCTTCATATGAGCCTTCCCGCTAAAAACAAATAATATTTTTTTTCTTCAATTGACTTCAAAATACTTTTAGTGGGTCCACCAACACGGCTATACTTAATGCTGCTGCGTACAAGTCAAATTGTTTTTGGCTCTGTGCAACTTCAAAATGAGAAAAAGTAAAGGCTTTGTTATTCACAAGGTGGCAGTTAAAAATTGAGACTTGTAATTTTTTTGGTAGTGAGACAAGCTCGTCTCGCACGGTGTGACCTCTGTAAGACGATGGCAATGTTAAAGAAAAAAAAAGTGTTTTCGCACCATCTTTGCAGGGTCAAAATACACCACATTTACTGTGAAGTTGAAATATTCATAATGCTGAACACATAAGGATTTGTTACAATAACATAACAAAAAATGACGGCCACGACAAAGCAGCTCATTTACTTCTTTACTCTTCACTTGTTGTACGTTCAGATGTAAAGAAATCATTCCAACAACATGAATGCATGTTTATTATGGCATCATTCCTTTTACACTACACATTTTTCCAGTAACAATTATTTGCTTATAACATTATATTATTACCGTAAAATGATTTTTTTTCTTTATAAGAACATTTTCCTTGTAAAATGACAACTTTACATTTAAAACATTTCCAATTTATTCTCATAAAATTGAGACTTATTTTCCCAGAATTGTGACTTCAACACATTTTTTTTTTCAGAAAATAGTACCGCAAAGATTATTATAGTCTGATTGTGTAAAATAAATGTTATAGTATATAGAAGTAGTGGTGAATGGACATATATACATTTGAGGTCATAGTTGTATTTTTTAAGTACAAATGTTTGCTTAAAATGATCTACTATTAAATAGGTATTACAAAAACGGCCAGCAGGTGGCAGCAGAGTATAAGAGATCCACCAGGGCTATGTTGCAAAAAGCTCTATCCCCCCATAGTTTTAAACAGTTTTAAACAGATTTGTGAATAATGAAACTTAGCTATATTCTAATGCTAATTGCTGCAAAACGGAAACAGATAGAAAAAAAAATCCTAATAAAAGAAGAGATTCTAATCTTTTTTTTGGTAGGTTCCATGTTTTTATAGCAATAGAACACAATATTCTGTGGGCAATCTAAATCCAGTAAAACAGCCGTGAGCAAAGGGGGTTGCTTCAGTTAAAATGGCTTTTAAAATGTTAGTAATATGTTTGCACTTGGATGAAAGATAAGAATGTTACAATCTTCAAACATTTTTCATTGCTTCATTGCTTTCATTGCAAATCCACTGAAGACAGGAGGAAATAGTCAAAGCAACATAATAGCATTAAAATATATTAATATATATGTATATATTTAGAGAGGAGATGGTCAGACAGATATAATAATAAAATAATCAAAATCAAAATAAAATACTGAAATGCTAACACTTAAATGTATTATAATTACTACATTGCTGTCATAAAATTAAAACTCTATTCTCATCATACTACAATTTTTTACTGATGAAAAATTCATCCATTAATGACTATGAACATTTTATCAGTACATAATCTTACAAATTCATACCAACTAATGGATGGACATTGCTTTGGACCTGTAACCAATCACACCTCAACCATGACTGTTGTGTGCGCTGGACTGTGAGTAAGTGAGCACATCTTTGAAGTCAATATAGTTATTATGTCCACACCAGTCAACGCGGGCCCTCCTCCGGCTTGTGATGCCGTCAGGCTCGGTTTGCTGCGCACTCACCCGTTCATGTGTGCTCTTATGTGGCCTGTTTACTGGCAATGCTCGGTGAGTCCCACCATTCCATTATCGCAATGCTCTTATGTATCCATCAGCCGGACTATCCTCATTACTGGGCACCAACAACACTTCAGGGCATTTAATAAGGATGGTGCATCAGATCAATGAATTCATTTGGGTGACATTTGATTGCAAAGTAGCAGTATTTGGCTTTCTGGTGAAATCACGTGCCCTTAATTTGACCTTCTCTCATCTTTCTTTTCTTTCTTGTCCATGTTCAGCATTTAATTATTTTTTGTGCGACATACTATTTTCACACATGGATCCGAGCAGCAAAATTCACAAGAGAAGGTCAAATGAAATTCACCTGTAAAGTTTGTGTAATACAATTGTTGGTTATCCTCAAATTTGACCACAAATGGTAAATGGACTGCTTTAACTACACCATATGGTGCCCAAAGTGCTTTACAGAGGCCAAAACAGTCGTTCATCACGACATAGTTCACTTTTTGTGAGTTCAGTAGATGGTTGATAATAATTTTTTTTTTTTAAATATTAGTAACACATTAGAGATAGGGACTCGCTTGCTTAAACGGATGTGGATTTTGGGTGCGAGTTCCAGCTCTAGTATCTTTTAATTCAGATCTATGTTATTCAAAATGGGAAAATGAAGATTTTAAACTGAAAAAAACATCTTACTTAACGTGACGGTATGGTTCATAGTGGGTAGAGTCCTTTTGTGTGAACAGGAACACATTGAATGGCATTTTAAATAAGAAGTGCTAGTGCTAATTGCCCTTATAAATAGATTGCAGTTCATCGCGGGAGTTACTTTTCGAGACCCACCTGCAACAATTTAGTTTTGGTTGTATGTGGTAAATTATGGAATCTTTGCCGCATCGTACATTTCTAGTAATTTAAATTTTTTGTATGTTTAATGGATCATAATTTGTTGTATAGTAACGGTTTAAAATTATTAATATATGCCATTAACTCTTTGACTGCCAGACGTTTTCAGAAAAGGGATGCCGTGGGTGCCAGCCGATTTTAAGCATTTTGACTGATCTTTCAAGGTCCATAGAAAATTATGTGTTTGGACTATGGAAACGCACATACTGCCAAAAAAAGATTGGACTCTCATCTTCCATCAGAAAAAAAAGTTTGTTTCTACCTTATTCCGTTTTTGAGTAATCAACAATAGAAAATGGTTAGTTTCACCTGTTTTGAAAAAAAACGTCTTTTAACGTCTTTGGCACTCCTCCATAGGATTTTACTAAACGTTATTTAACGTTTTTGGCAGTCAAAGAGTTAATGTTTTTTTTTTTTTTTTTTTTTTGGGATATTCATTCATTTTTCATTTTTGATATTCATGTCATGGCTATCCCCCACAAATAGCCAAGTTTAGGAAAAATGAGCATGTCTAGAGGGAACAACAAACCTCAGCAATGTTTACCTTTACCTTCTGATGTTTGAAGCGTGTATATGATGGTTACATATGATACATCCTGGCATTTACTTGTGCAACGTAGCAGTAAGTCATCAAAGAAGTTAGAGGCTTGATCACCCCCACCCCCCCCCCCCCCTCCACCCCTTCATCTGACAAAAACAAGCCCGTTTAGCAAGGCCAAGGCTGGATCAGCCTCTTAAAAATCCAAAGTTAACTTTACGTGACAGACGCTTTTCCTTCCACTGAACGACACTCACCTGTATGGCGTAAAGTCGGCAAAGCATGAGGAAATTGCTATTCTACGGGGGAGGGGTTGTGGTTGCTTAATGAGCCCCGCAGTGCCACTAGTGTGTACTGCGGAATACATGAATAGCTATGAAGTACTTCGTGGACTGTGGGAAAGACTCGGGCACCGTGCCCCAACGCTTGAGGTCTTCGGGGGGCCACGTAGAATTGAGCCGCAGGGTCTTCTTTCACAGCAGGGCGGGTCAGTGGTTTTACATTAGCATTTTAATGAGAGGAGCTCTGAGAAACGCGGCGATGGTGACCCAGGTGACACCTGAACAATGTAAATGATTCATTAATGTGTCCGCAATGCATTGGAATAATGACGAGCTGGTGGGAATGTTGCTGCCGCCCGATTAAATCGCAGCTCATCCGCCAAATGGACTGTGATAATAAAATAGTGTAATTGGATTTTGTATCGGAGAAACTTTGTTGAGTGAAATCCTGTCGCTTTTTTTTTTTAACATTTTATAGTTTTCACTTTTTATTTACTTGGGTCTTTTTTGGAAATGCAGCCCTACCTTTTACTTAATAAACACATTTGTGCTCATGCACTTTGGTTACTCGGGTAGAATTTGTGACATGTAAAACATTCTTTACAGGATAAACAAATGTAATTTTGTTTTTAACAGGTTTCAAATTAAGCTAAAGGGCATTTCAAAAATGTACTGTTACACTTTTATAATAAACTAGACTAAGTGCAATTTCTGCAAAAGTGCGTGGGAATGCTGGAAGCACAATGCTAATAGCAGAATGCTAAGCTGAATGCAAATTAAGGAAATTATAATACAATAATGACGTTTCTTATTGAATTGACATGAAATCCTGTCATGTCTGGGTAGAGCTGGCTTTGGTTGAGGGTCCCGATTGGTCCTGAGTGGATGCCTGCCCTTCCGCAGGCTGACCAATCCGGGCCCTCAGCCACTTGTGCCTGTCCCCAGGTGTGACTAATCCCCTAATTTGTGTGGGACTGATCACCACTCGGGAATTAAATGCACCCACACAAATTAGGGGATTAGTCACACCTGGGGCCAGGCACAAGTGGCTGAGGGCCCGGATTGGTCAGCCTGCGGAAGGGTAGGCATCCACTCAGGACCAATCGGGACCCTCAACCAAAGCCAGCTCTACCCAGACATGACAAAATCCATTATTTTAGCAAATAAATAGGCGTTGTTTCTAAAGACCTATGAATCGGGAGCATCGTGGAAAAACAATAATGGCAGGGATTATAGACTGCCGCTTCCTAAAACATCCCGAGCGGATCTTGAAGTCAATGTTAGCTGTAGCTTTTGATTTAGTGTATGAAAATGGAGCCGTAATGTATGGAGGAGTATTAAATTAGAGGCGCTCGCGTGGATCAGCGATTTCCAAAGCCTTCTTGCCAGCAGACTCTGATTGAGGGAAGGCACCTTAGCCAATGTGCACGCAGTCTATAAACATTTGGCAAATGTCAATGCGCACCGTTGTTTTAAGGAATGGCTTTTGATGCAACTATGCTGCTTGAAGCTGACGTCCAGTAAACCTTTCGCATTATTGCTTTGAGACCGCCGGGCATTTTTTATGATAGCGTTCTCTTATCTCTAAAGAGGAAACTGTCTTTTTATGACCGCCACTTTGAAGCGTCACGCTGATCTGTCTGACCATCTCCTCTCTAAATATATACATATATATTAATATATTTTAATGCTATTATGTTGCTTTGACTATTTCCTCCTGTCTTCAGTGGATTTGCAATGAAAGCAATGAAGCAATGAAAAATGTTTGAAGATTGTAACATTCTTATCTTTCATCCAAGTGCAAACATAATACTAACATTTTAAAAGCCATTTTAACTGAAGCAACCCCCTTTGCTCACGGCTGTTTTACTGGATTTAGATTGCCCACAGAATATTGTGTTCTATTGCTATAAAAACATGGAACCTACCAAAAAAAAAGATTAGAATCTCTTCTTTCATTAGCATTTTTTTTTTCTATCTGTTTCCGTTTTGCAGCAATTAGCATTAGAATATAGCTAAGTTTCATTATTCACAAATCTGTTTAAAACTATGAGGGATAGAGCTTTTTGCAACATAGCCCTGGTGGATCTCTTATACTCTGCTGCCACCTGCTGGCCGTTTTTGTAATACCTACCATTGCTTCGATCATTCTCTTCAGTTTAAAGGCTGCATCAAAGCTTTATGTATGCTCTAGCATAAAAAAAACAAAACATGGGGAAAACGTATAAATACGTCTTTGGGACCATGGTAATATTTGAAATTGGAAGCAAATGAGTTCATAACAAAAAAGTGTGCCTTGCGTATCTGGTTAGGCTTTTTCTTACCACCCTAAATTCTAAAAAAACAAATAAAACAAATAAAACCTTGATCAATTATTCTAATTTTAATTAAATAATTTTAATGTACTTTTTATCTCATTTCAATGTTTACATCTCTCCTTATGAATGTTAAATAAGTTTAACCACTATTTAAAAAAAATTTTTGGGGGCATTTTCAAGTTCAACAGCCACAGTAGCCACTGAAAACTATCTGCAGAGTAACTTTCATAAGAGAATGTGACATCGAATCAACAAAATAAATGTCACAATAAGACATTTAAATCAATTATTCAAGTTAAGCAATGTTAATAAGATGTGCAAACTAAATACTTAGGACTCTATTTCCGCAGATAGCGTATCTGCACCGCGGTGCAAATGCCGACAGATCCTTAATTTCATATCACCGCAAGGCTCGCTAGCGTGTTTGCCTTGAGAATGACAAAGAGAATGTGAGCTGCCTTGATTAGCCATTATTGAAGTCGACTGTGACGACTCCCACAATGCTGCAGCCAGCTCCCTCGCATATCAGCTGGTCTTCACTCATCTTCAAAATTACTACTTCAATAATAGAGGATTCTTAGTTCCTTGGCACACACAATAAAAAATCTACAAGATGTTACCAAAGCAATAGTTTTATATTGGACAGGGCGATGCTGACAAAAAGGTCTGAAGTTTATAACTTTTAATAATACCTATGAAAAAAATCCATATTATTATCAAATAGCAGAATAAGCAAGTTACCTATTATTTAATCTTTATTGGCCTCAATGCACTGGTTTATTTATTGTGCGTAATATGAGGGATGCGTCAGCCTGTCCGTACCTCATTCATATCCTGTTGTGTTTTTACCTGCGTGGGCTTTCATATCAACATATTCCCGACATAACTCAACACTGGCACGTGAATAATGGATAAGGAAATTTATATTCCCAGTCACTGTATGTGTGTTTGTACTGTATGCTTTTGTTTGTTATCTCAGTCACAACATCAACACGGCAGCATGTTTCATTTGCAATGACGGCCCAGGCTCATGGCAGTTGATTTTATTTTTCTCCCGCAGATGGGGAGGGATTGACACTGCCCTTAACTCTTTGACTGCCAGACGTTTTCAGAAACGGGATGTCGCCAGTGCCAGCCGATTTAAGCATTTTGACTGATCTTTCAAGGTCCACAGAAAATTATGTGTTTGGACTATGGAAACACACATACTACCAAATGAAAGATTGGACTCTCATCTTTCATCAGAAAAAAAAGTTTGTTTCTACCTTATTCCGTTTTTCAGTAATCAACAATAGAAAATGGTTAGTTTCACCTCTGTTTTGAAACAAACGTCTTTTAACGTCTTTGGCACTCCTCCCTAGGATTTTACTAAACGTTATTTAACGTTTTTGGCAGTCAAAGAGTTAAATGCATTTTAACGCAAAATGACGGTGCTGTACGCTGATAGAATAACTGCGGACTACTGGACCCTTGCCCACGACAACAATAATAATAATAATAATAATAATAGTAACACATTATTATTATTATTATGTGAGGGAATGTGTTGTTAAATTGGAGGAAGGAATACTGGCACTCGGTGCTTACGTGATGAGATTGAAATCCGCTTAGTCATCGGGACCTCCAGTAGCATCTGGTCTCTTAATCTGAGGCACCGGCCAGGTGCATATGGGTGTTAGAGTTCAGTGAGGTATGGTGGGGTGAGACCATTTAAAGATATACAAACAAATTAGAGTACAAATGTACTCTAAAGTGTACAGGGAGCTAATGAAGAGAGGCCCGAATTTGAGTTATTTGCTCCCTCCTAGGAGCACCAGTTAGGAGGTGAGCAGCAGCATTATGGATCAATTGGAAAGGAGCAATGGATGACTCTAAAATAAAGTGCATTATAGTAATCCAGTTGAGATGTAACAAAGCCATGGATGTCGTGAAAGGAGAGGCTTTACTTTATTAGTTTTTTTAAGGTACAACAAATCTGGATTTAACAACAACACCAATTTGCCGGTCCAATTAAAAATCACTGAAAATCAAACCTCAACAAACAATATTTAAAACACAGCTTGTACAGTTAGTATAGGTTTTACGTCGGGTCCTCCATTCAGATCGCTCGGTTATTTTCATACACGACACACGTGGAGGACAACCGGCAATTTTCATGTATGTCTCGACACAGCGGGGCCCGAAGTATGTTGTGGGGGAGTGGCGGGGAGCTTCATGCGCCACAAGAGCAGATTAAACACGCCGTTGCACGACAGGCGTAGCGGTGGAGGAGCCTGGTAAACATGAATTACACCAGGAACACCGTGGGGGCTGAAACGCCCTAACCTGTCGTGTTCTTCTAATTAGCCTTTTTCCTTTATGCCCTCCACGGGCCTTAGCAGCAGCCATAAAACGCACCTCCTTGAAATATCCCACCATTGTTTCAATTTCATTAAGAGAAGGGCAGTTCAGCAAAGATTTTCATTTGCAACAAGCACAATGATTAGACTCGTAATAGCCTACAAATAATTGACACTTTTATTGTGGGGGTTGTCACTTTAGGACACTGGTCAGTGGTCAACTTCACGTGCATATAATCTTGGATATCATGATGTGCCATTATCTCTAATTCTATGCAGTTAAAAGATGTGTGTCAATGGATGCGAACATGAGAATGTTGTCCTTGCATTATGTTCAAGCTTAATCATCATAATTAAACAGTCTTTTCTTTTGTGACGGAATTTCAAACGGTATTTACTAAAGAATATATAAATAATGTGGTAAAAATAGGAGACTCTCTCTCTCTCTGAAAGCTCTGAACTCCGTTTTCCGTACCAGAGCGGTTGATGCAGATCAACTTTCTGTACTTGATGTCATGTGGCTGTTGTAGTTGGTAGTTCATTGGTTGGTTGGTTGGTTGGTTTGTCAGCTAGCTCTGTAGTTACTTAGTCAATTAAGTTAGCTAGTATATTAAGTGTAATTTTTGCGTGTCCAAATAATTGTATTCAGGATCTGATGAAGAAGGTTCCTTGCAAGGATTTATTTAGAAGCTTCTAAAGACACAGTCAGGACACCCACGTCTGAATGCAAGTCGGGCCCCCAAGTGTGTAACAATCTACAGAACATCGACTCATTTATACTCAAAAGATAAAAGGTTCCTCTTCCCCTCCTAAGTTGATTAAAGGACAGACATGTCGACTCCTAGTGAACAAATGTGTGATGTTATTAGTAAGCAGACATTTACATATAGTTCCCCTTCTTGACTGGGGGAACAAATGCAATTAGGATCTAACCCCAGACTTTTAGTCTCTAATGACAAAAGGCTCTGATAACATCATGCACGTTCCTATCTTCAATAGCTTTGAGGGTGAGAGGATAAAATAAAATTCACAAAATCATTATTCCACTGTATTCTATTAAACACTCATGATTATATCACATCTATATGCTTTATAAGTAAATTCAAAAACAGCAAAACTATAAATTGAAAATGTTAAATGTCTTCACTAGCTAGTTTGTTAGCTAGTTACCTCGCTAGCTAGCTACCTAGCTAGCTGCACTGGATGGTAATGTAAGTTACTAAGCTATGTAGTTTGTTACCCAAATTAATAATGTAAGTTACTTTGTCTAATTAACCAAGTAAACTTATTATATCAGTTAGTGATCTAAGTTAGGTTGTTCACTAAGTTATTGTACTTAATCTAAATTAAATAATTGAATTATCTTCTTTCACTAGCTAAATTTATTGGTTAGCTCATTTGGATTGATAACATAGTGTTTTGCCAAGTTAGCGGAGTTAATTTGAGAGAAAACTTTGTTACGCTAGTGATTTTGTTGAGTTATTGTTGACATTGTTAACATTTTTACTGTTTTATTTTACATTTTACCTGTTTTGCATTTCATTTTAGATGTGTTGATGTAGGTGTAATTATGTTAACCTAATATAACCTGATGAGTAATGCTTTTGACATTTTTACTATCTTTTCTACTGTTTTCATATTTTTTATCTAAGAAGTCTAGTTCCTGTTCGTCAGAAATCCGGTTTTCAAAAGTTCAAGGACGATCTAGTATACTAGGAGAATGTAATCTGATTCTGTACCTCACGGGAGGACAGAGGCGTTTCCTGTTGTTTTGAATAAAAAGGTTGTGTGGGCAAAAGAGCACACACACATGTTGGATTACACTGCTTGGGTGATATGCAATTGTGTGACCAGAGATCTCTGTAATAAATCAACCTTGCAAGGACCCTCTTCACAAGAATCTCATCTTTGATTTATTTGAACACGCAAAAGATTACAAAGATAAAGGTAATCTTTCATTATCTAAGAAAGTTGTTAGCTAAGGTAACTTAGCCAACAAATTAAGCCACGTGTGTTTTTGCTAGCCTAGCAAGTATATGAGTCAAGTTAGTTTGCTTTAGTTATATAAATTAGTTACCCATGTTAGGTACATTTGTTGGCTAGCTATGTTGGTTAGTTATTTACGGTAACTTGTATTTAACGGTACCCAAGGCCTACCTTTTCAATAGATCCTGTCCAACAAACAAAGCATGAATGAGCATTTCTGAACAGTCATAAAATTATTACTATTATGTGATATTAAGAGGCGCTTTGACAGTAGTTAGAGGTCACATGTCCAGGGTGCAAGGCGACTGATTAGATTATTCTGCCGCTCAAGCAGAAGCGTCGCTTGGCACACGAATGTAAAGTGAGAAGATTGGACGCGTGAGGCCAGATGAGACGCTAATAGGAAAGAACCGACGCCCTAGGAAGGAAGGACGGGGGGAAGAGAGAGATGTCGTGACCATGTCTGATGTCGTGCAGCTCTGTCGAGGAGACAATCCAGGCTTAAGTCATTCCGCCCTGTCTAAACAATTCCCACAATGTCGATATTTGTCACATCAACAAACATTTCCCTCTCAAAGTTGAGATCAAGGCGGATTCTTCCTCGCAAAGCTATTGGGAAAATCTTTCCGCCTTCCTAACTTAGTTTGCCACTTTGATTATGCATGTACAACATTATTAAATTCAAGCTACTAGTAGTTATTATGTGAGATTTGAGATAGTTAGTAGATAGATAGTTTTTGTTGTTGTGATGATTCAAGTTGGATTCAGCCGCATCGTCACATTTTAGCTACTTTTTATGGAGCTTGTGAGTTGCCTTGTGCGCATATATTACCAATTTGTAGCTACTACATATTTGGTTAGATATACCAAACAAGTTCACTAATCTATTAGCGAAATCTCCCTTACGCACAGTCACTATCGTTAATTAGCTGCCGGACTGGGAGGTATCGTCATCGTCGAGGAACTCTGCTACTCTCACTAAATGAGCCTGTCAATCAAAGCATATTTCAGAGAGTCTCCAATTGTCATTGATTAATGGCGGCAAGTGAATTCACTCAATCCCCTTATGCAATTCATTAGCCACGTCTTTCACCAAAAAAGATAAAAAATACACACACACCACGCCATCCACAAGAAGTACATTAGGTAAGCCTTATTAAGATGCTGGTCATGTCTCATGTCTGAGGCATCAGGTCGGAATCCATCATGGGGAGCATCACAGAGAGGATTTTGATAGACAGCATTATTATTTTTAGTGCAAATCTAAGCATAAGGTCACTTTTGGGAAGCATGCGGTCAATGGACACCAGGTCCATGACATCCTTTCAACATCTCAAGTGATCAGCAAATTATTTTCTGGTAAACTTCCTCATCCATTCACGGGCGGTAAATTAAAGGGACAAAAAATGCTTCCGCTGCCAGAAAAAATGAAGAATAATTTTGGGTTCCAGAAAACAATTGTAAGGTGAGTTTGCCCTGGATTGCCCTGAATTGAGATGATGTAATCTACTGTTTTTCGAAAGGGGTTTTGTTCACTGCTCAGGGTAGACGAGTTTTAGTTACAAATACGGTACCAAAATTGTTTGAATAGAACAACTACTGTACGCCTGCTGCGAGGTTGACCATGGGGTACGTTTTGAGAGTTTTGAAAGCACAAGAGAAGGAAAATAGTTAACAGTGTGAAGTAGATTTCCATTCAATACTTTGTGACCGCTGCGATAAACAAGCTTTGTGAGATCCCATTTGAGAATTGTGGCCAGTTAAAGGGGAGTTGGTGTCAAAAGAGTAAGAAATGGCATCTTCCGTTCAAACAACAACGCAATGACTGAAGAGGAATAAAATTATTTGTCCTCTTTGCGTGTTCCAAAAATATCAAGACAGATTTACTGTAAGAAAAAACACCTTTGCAAAAATGATTTAATCTAACAGAGATCTCTGGACATCGTAACAGACTCCAATTCAATCACTTAACCGGTGGAATTCAGAGCGCCGAATGTGTCTCTTCCGCGTATAAAATGGCTTCTTATAGTTAAAACAGACCGCCTCTCTTTCATTTGTAGACAAAACATACTCTCTGGGTACTTTTCCGTGAACAACATCTCACAAACAGAGTCAGGGGTGCTTTTCGAAGCAGATTCTGTTCTCAAGGACTAAATGTGTTTTCGCACAGAACGCTGAGAAGGAATTTTTAGACTAAACAATATGTTCCAGCTTAAGGTCAAATTATACGGAGTGGCACTACTTGCTTTACACATCTATAAAACATTTCAACATGGTTAATAAAGAATTAAAGTGTTAATAATGTATAACAATGGTTAATATATGAAATAAAGTATTAAAAATGTTAATAATATCTAACATGACTTCAGAGTCACATGGCCATGTGTGTAATTGTTAGGCTTTGCCACAGGTCTGTGATTCTTTCCCGAGTGCGGTAATGCTTCACAATCGAATGCGGCGCATTAATAACCAGGTAGCGACAGCATGGTGCCTTCACGCTTTATCATCCGTTGTGGCCAATAGGGATGTCTCCTCATTTGGCTGCACCGAGACTTTCATGGTCGTTCAACTTCAGGTATTTGCAGTCAAAAATGAATTCAAGTTAAGAAGAAATTCCCCTGAACAAGAACTTGTCCATTCAGAGGCAGCACCTGTGCCCCTGGCTTACGCGCATGCACACGAGCAGCCTGCAGAGCCGCCAAACATTTTTATTGTCGCTGCTTGGAGCCCCATTAAAATAACACTCCGAAGCCAGCAGTAACTCACATCCCTGCAACATTGCCGCTGACCCATTGCGATGTTGATTGGGCCTTTCTGTCAAAAGCCGCATCGTCACCGCAGGGGGGGTTTATGAGGCCCCGGCCAGAGGCCCCGTTTACGCCGTCTACGACCAACCTCTCAAAATAAAAAAAACACACACAGAGGAGTAGCAACAGTGCGGAAAGAAAAAACAAGCCGAGGTCATAAATTTCACAGCATGGCTGTGAAATGTTGTCGTGTTTTTGTTGAGGTCACTTCTTCTTCAATGGCATGTTGTTGGTGCTGCCTTTTATGGGTCGCCATTACTAATTTGATGTGACTGCAAACTTCCCTGAAGCGTCCCTGAACTTGCTTAGCTTTAGGGAACCGTTTACACCATGACATCTTTTATTTATTTTTTTATATGGAGCCTGAGCCCTCAAGAAAGATGGCTCTGCCATCAGGATTGTGGACATGGGCATATGTTTTAATTCCGTCTGTTTAGTTATATAGCTAAATAGCTAATTAGCAAGGAAGTTAGTTAGCTAGTTTATGTTACAGAACATCATCAGAGCGAGACAACCAGCAAGCTAGTTACTTAGCTGAGCAGAGTGAGTGAGTGAGTTATAGAAAGGTAGCTCAGGATTGATATGCCAAGTTGTTTAGCTATTTGATTAAATGTATAGAATATTAATGAGCTGTTAATAGTTTGATTATACACATGACAAAAATCCAGTTACTGGTTACTAGTTCAGTGAATGTGCAAGTTGTACTTTTTGTGAGTTTGTTAGTAAAATAACTTATGAGTCACTGATTGAAGTCTCTCAAATGAGACATTAATTTGTACTACAATTGCGTTATAAATTCTCAATTATTCTCAAATTATTATTATTATTATTATTTTTACTTCCTCTAAATACACCACCGACATGAAAGGGCCTCATGCAGCAGAAGGCTACCTCGAATGAATTAAATCTATTTTTGTAGCTAATAAGATAACATTGAATTAAGACTTAATATCCAACACAGCTCACAGAACAACGGCGCGCCATTATATAGCACAGTTTATTACCAGATTAAATTATGGGACGCAAATTCAATTTCAAATTCAACGGCGGCACTTAATCAACTTACCTACACACGCCTGCATGCAGTTTGGGGGACGACACACACACACACGCACGCACACTCCACAAAGGCACGCCGGAGCCCAAACTCAAACACCTCAGATTTGGTCGAATCAGATATGAGACTGATGTCACTCACCACTAGTCTACTGTCACAAAAATCCAAATAATAACAAAGACAGTTAATCAGTGGATGCTCACTGAACTGAGGTGTAGTGAGGTGCACTGTGTAAATCCTGGTGTGAATTTAAAGGGATATTTTGTACCCTGTAATTTTTTTTTATAGGCTGCTTATATGCCGGTTATCAGAAGATGAACATACATCCAACAGTCCTATATTTGTGCTTAAAATCCATTCAACATTTTCTTTTTCTTCAAGAGAAATGAAAATGGAGAATATTTTTCTATCCTAGCTGCTATGTCATAGACTGAGAGGGAACTGGATTATGCAAATTAGCCTCATTGTGATGTCACAGTAGGGCTAGAAGTTTGCACGGAATACTCACACATTTGAGGAAATAGCAGCTCGGAAAAATGTACTTGGTTGTTGATGGGTGGGGTGGGCACTCCAGAGACCCATCTCTATAAGCCATTGAAATTACTTTGCCATATACAGTATATCTAGATAATACAAACACAATTTATGTCTGATTGTAGTGGTTGTTTAATGGCTTCCCTCACTGTATGCGCATGATGCCTGAAAGCTTCCCAAGTGAAAACAGATGGTGTACCAGCTGCTTGTCCTAGTTATTTTTATACTGCGTTTCTTCTAGCACTTTCCCTGCTATAGCTGGTGTCAACAAAGAGTTAATGGGCGCGTCAATAGTGAGCCATCTTGACCGTTATGCCATTGCTGAATTGCAATGAAAACTGCCGACGGTTCCAATTCTTGCTTTTCCCATGCTCTTCACCAGCTGTTGGTATCTCGGGACGTTGTGCGTAATAAACAAGGACTGTCATCCTAGCTAAGCTCAAGTATGAGAACCTTTGAAAGTTACCAAGCTCAAGAAAGTTAAAGTCTTGAAGTGTTCTTGCTCCAGTTTATCCAGAAAATTTTGAGAAGTGTTTTTTGTTTGTTTTTGAACTAAAAATCAGTAATGTAAGGCATTAATAGCGTTTTTGTTACGTGTTATTATGAAAGTAAAACGGATGTTTTTGCGTTAGGTACTTCCTGTTTAGTGTCCTGCGAGGAAGCTAGCAAGTATGACAACTGCAGCTCTTTGTCCTGAGCCAAGCACAGCTTGTACGCGTGCTTATTGTAAATTCTCTGTGTGAAATGTAGTCATTATATATTAGTCGGACTGGTAATTGTAAATGTGTGTTAGAAAGACGCTAGAAATATGTTGACATACGATCGGCGATGATTGGCGCATTAGCTCGGAAAAATGCTAGCTTAGCTTACTGTTTATGAGATAGCAGAGCATTAAGTCATATCTACGGTGAATAAAATGCAAGAATCATCAGGTGCTACTGGGGATGTTAAATAATTACCACTTCTTTTTTTTTTAGGTACTGAAGAGGAATAATGAATTTTGTCCTCTTTGCGTGTTCCAAAATTGAAGATGGGTTTAATGCAAAAAAAAATACACCTTTGCAAAAATGATTTTTAATCTTTCAGAGATCTCTGGACAGATAACAGCTTCCGATTACATCACTTAAAAAACGTGGGATTTCAGAGCGTCAAATGTACTCTCTTCTACGTGTACAATAGCTTCTTATAGTTAAAAGACCTCCTCCTTTTCATTTATAGACTAAACATACTCTCTGGTACTTTTCCGTGAGCAGTGGCGTAAACAAGGTCAGATTTGGGTGTGTGTTCGGGACTGAATATGTTATATAGTTGAACGTTCTATTTTTCCCCATAACAAAATCTCACAAACAAGTTGAACCAAATTTACGGTGGCCGTGACTGATGAAGAAAGTAAAGAGTGTGTGTGTGTGTGTGTGTGTGTTATTTCAAAGCAAATTTTGTTTTCAAGACCGAAATGTGTTTTCGCACAAAGCGCTGAGAAGGAACTTTTTAGACTAAATAGTATGACCCAGTTTAAGGTCAGATTATACCGAAATCAACACCATCTGCTCTGCACAGGACACAAAATATTTCGACAAGGTTAATATAAAGAATTAGAATGTTCATAATGTGTAACAATAGTTGATATATGAAATTAGGTATTAAAAATGTTATAATATCTTTCAGTACTCAACTCTTGAGTAGTCAATAATACTACTAGTACTTTTTTTTACATTTGAGGTTATTGGGAAGATGTATTGTTCCCTTTGTATGATCCAAATCTTCTTTTCTCATTGACGAGTATGTGATGAAGTCGAGCTTGTCTGTGAATTAATTGAAAGTCTCGCTTCTGTTTAATTCTATATAAATGTCAACCTCTCAGCCTGGTGGGATATTGAAATCAATCAGTCTTTAATATAACAGAATCCGCCATGGCTGTGTGGGAGGTGGGAAAGAGGGTTGGGTAGGGCTGCGGAATCTCTCAGCGTGTGTATGCTCCCACCAAGAAGGAATCTTGTTTGCATGTGTGTGTGTGTGACAAAGCGTAGCATTGACAAACAGTCTTAAGAGCACTGAATCATCACCGGATAACCGGATCGGTCTTGGCTGTTGTGGCTAATATGAATATTTAAACGTTTTGTCAAGTCCAATGCAAAGTGACACGGTGGCAGCTGAGATGATGTCGTGTGCCGAGCTGTTACAAATATTTTGAAAAATCAAGACTAGCTTCACACATATTAGTTTTATTGCTTAGTTATTGATAGGCAAAACATAAAATAGCATAGAATAGCAAGACCTCAGGGTACATGTTTGAAGCATTGAGCATTTCTCGAGCATTTTTAGCCTTTCCTAACCTTTTTTTTCTGCTCAGTGCTCACAATACCGGTACTTAAAGTTGCAACTGAAGGCATTCATACAATTCTTGAGTTCAACAGTATGTATTCAATTATAATGACATTTACAAATTTAGAAAGTTACAGATGATCAGTGGATTAAAAAAGTTGCTGAAAAATCCACATTTGGCAACAGACTGGGGGGGGGGGGGGGGGGAATCCATTTTGTAAACTTTTAGCAGCTCCTTAGCAGCTCCAGTTGTGGCTGATCTAAGTTAACACCCTTTGAGTTAATGTTAATCAGTAGTTAATCTCTTATTTACAATGTTCTCCTTTAAACTCCACAAATGTGCCTCAGGATTTAACAACCCTACGTGGCTTACCCAGCCCCATTGTGAATCTTCTCGATAGTTAACACCACCAGGCAGCGTTATGAACCTTTCACACGGCAACATCTAATGTTTCCAAAGTGACTCCTACAACTGATGTAAACACTATGATTTATGATTGCACTCCAAAAAAGTGCAGGAAATTTGGATTGGAATGCTGCTGGATTGGAAGTCAGAGTTCCTACTTTGGGGAATGTATATAACCGTTCATGTCAATGAGCGTGGAAATAATCGTGCACTTAATTTTTTGGGAGATATTATATACTTGCTGTGGTAGGTTTTGGTTAGCAACAAATACGTGATCTGAGGTTCTTGTGGTTACTACCTGTTTTTCTCCAGTTGGGGAAAAGGCTGTCTATTTATGTTCTTTTTAGGAAGGTGCAAGATCAAAAATTAGCCCCGCGCTACTTGAAAAGCATGTCCCACCCCATAGCCAGGACCTCCGCGAGCCAGAGGCTGATCAGCACTGTAGTTATTTACGGAGTAGTGTGTGTGGGTGTTACCCCATATGTGCAACGAGTACGAACACCTGTAATGTTTCCTCGCCGTTAATAAGTATTATTTAAGATGATCCTTGAGCGAGCGCAGTTGTTCATAGCTAACTCATCCTCTTCCTTCCTTCCCATTATCTGCCGGTCCGATTGCAGGTGGCAATCAGAAAGCAATTTCTATTTTAATGAGTGTGACACGAGACGGAGTGTTGAATGGTCGGTGCTCAGTGATGCACAGCAAAAGCAGCGGCACAGGAGGACAATGTTCCGGCTCTTCCTATTAAAGAGATTGAAAGCAGCTGACTGCGGTTTTGTGCTAATTGGGAGGACGTTCTGCTCGGGTGTGCGCTGGCATCGCGCGGCCGCTAATTCAAACAGCAGCAAAACGCATGATTATGTTTATTACTTACTTTTTTCTCTAAGTGCAATTGATCCTGATCGGATGGTGTTCCGTCTCTTGGCGAGATATGACACCCTACTAATGTAACGCCTGATGATGTTTGCATACTTGTGTGCTACGCGTCAGCAATGATATGGAAGATTGTTCTATCTAGCTAGCTAGCTAGCTAGCGATCTATGAGGTATTGTCAATCTATTAATCTATGAGGTATTGTCGATCGATCTACCTATGAGGTATTGTAATTATAACCCTAAGTAATAATATGATACTGCTGTAGTAATCTGATTCCTCTAATAATCTGATTCTTCTCAGGCTGTGTGATATTCAACCCTGTCAATTCCAATTGTTTTTGTATGATTTATAACATGGTGTCTGATGGTTCGGCATAATTCCCAAACTGTCCGCCCCACTTCTACCTTTTAACTGTCTGAAGACCCACAAGGAGATGAGTCATGTTATCGCGGATACATGAGAAAGCACTCAACATGTGTCACGTGTATCCCGATTCCTTTATGGGGACATTTCTCCTACCCCTTGATACTCCAGTGTTATTTCGTCAACTACTTCTAAGTAAGAGAAAAGTCTATAGTCAACGTTTTTTTTTAAACGTTTGGTGGATGCTGTCTATCGCAAATGTGTTAATACCGAGTACATCTTTCCGAGCTAGGACGTATAGCTAGCGTGTTGCTAGGCAAGCCTCTACTGGTTCTCATGAAGCCCAGAGCCTGAAGAGCAAAGCGGGCTGCCCATAAATACAAACTACCATTGTATTTTCATAGGTGGAGGTCGCACTTCTTCACCGAGCAGTCCAGAACAACTCGTGTTAATTAATGTAGCAGACTTGTACATGTGGCATATTCAGCAGACACATGGCCACCGCAAAGGCAACTTCCTTGAGCAATCAAGAAAATGCTGCTTTTAGTAGCTAAAGTTTTTAGCTCACGCTAATCTTTTTGGTTTATACATGATTTGATTAAATAAATAAATAGTCAAGTCAAGTTTATTTATATAGTCCTAATCATACAAAAGTCTCAAAGGGCTTCACATGCCCTCAGTTGACAAATATCAACGACATCCCCTAATCGAACCACAATAGGGCAGGGAAAAAAAAACATCAGGCAAAAAATTAGAAACCTTGAGATTCAAATCTGGTAAATAAATACATAATAGTTGACTCTACATACTCTCCCTAGTACAGTAAGTACTGTACTACTTTCCTGTTTAGAGAGGGTGTATGTGGCAACCTAATGCCTAAAAGTAATAGCTCAAAACCTGCAAATATGCGAGATTTTCAGGGCTGGAGAATTTGTGCTGATCAAAATGTGAATTTGTAAATAGATTCGTTATTTGGTTTAAAGCCTTTACATTCACATGAAATATAATGTCAAATACCATTCATATTGCTTAATCTTGACCCCGGGAAATGTGTTTGAGGATTTTCTTTGAATATTATGTGAGGAGTCATGTAGGTACGGTTGTAAAAAAAAAAAAGAAAAGAAAAAAAAAAGGTCTATATCGGTATGCATTATAAATATATTGCAGTGGAGTAATGTTATCAGAGGAGCTGAGCATCACAGGGAACATGGGCCTTAATGCATTTATCGTGTCATACATCAACACCAGTCACATCCTTCCGTTATGAATACATCACAACCGGGGCTATTATGCAAATGTCTCCACTGCAGGAGGACACTTGCTGCGTGGCATAACTTAATAATAATGTAATGTACACACACTTATGATCACTGTGCGCATTGTGTATTTTCCAATGCGACACCATCCAAACCCAGCAAACATTAATAAGCGTGCGCAAATAGTATTTTCAGTCCGCTCTGATCTATTTGTGTAAACATGGAAAATCCATTACAGCGTGTATAAAAATTAAATACGTAATGTAAACGTCCGTTAATTGAAGTTAATTATAGATGGATGGATGCATTCTGACTTTAATTAGCGCATGAAGGGATAATTTGGCATTACTGGCAGCTGCAGCGGTCCGCTGATTGAAGTCACGTTTCTTATTTCGTCTAAACCTTTTTAAAGGAGCTATATTATACTTGTTTTCTTCGTGATTTAAAAGAGATGTGGTATGCCAAAATATATCAAGGATCAATAATAATAGCACAGTAGTCTCACATGAGTCATAGGTGTTTACGTTTCGGAACCCCTGCACGAAAAACAAAAATCGAAAAAGTAGCAACCTTATATTTATTTGATCACTTAGATATATGTTTTTAATATTTTATACTTGATAGCATTTCAAAATACGCTATGTAATGCTGTGTAAAAACACTTATGTACATTCCCAAAACAAAAAAATGTAAAAAAAAAAAAAAATGACACAAATGGACATAAGTGTTTGGAGCGACAATATGCATGTGAGGTGCTGGGGACGCTGGAGCATTCCTGGGCATGAAATTTGGCATGTGCCCGGGGCCGAGACCCTCCATGAATCCGCTAGGACTCGTCGTGCTGAGTTCGCAAATGTGTGCATCTCCCCGGTAGGACTTAGGGTTCCAGAGATACGGCCCCGGGAAATCCCCAACTCTTAACCCGGGATCGACGGTTCCTACCCCGGGTAAAAATGTCACAGTTGCCCCTTCTATCTCTGGAGCGGTAGATCGTACAGCAACGGGCCACACACCGTTGGAAAGCTCCCCGTCAGGGCAATCGATCCATGCAAGTCCGGGGACGTGTGTATCACCCCGGTAGGACTTATGATTCTGGAGATAGAGGAGGTGTCAACCCGCCAAATTTTACTCGGGATCGAAGGTTCATACCCCCAGGTAAAAAATTGACATACCTAATACCTAACTTTGTCCGCTTGAGGTCACCATCCTCACATTCTACACTATAGTATCTGTGATTTTGAATGTGTGTAGCCTTAAAAGGTGGAGCCTGGCATGTTGAGTGACATGTTGGAAAGACCCATGACCTGTGAACTTGAAAATGTTGGCATTTCATTGAACTCTGCATATATTACAAAAAACCTGTGCCGGATGGAGCAAAGCAGCTCCGGAACTTGTGGGGGCAGCATTTCATACTCTCGACTTGGTGTGCGGGGCACATGGACACGTCAACAAACACAAAAATTCAACTTGCAAGTTAAACAAATATTTGTTTTTATCAATCACAGAATAAGTGGGCTGCGACGAAGCATTTTGTTTTCTTCGACCAGCACCGATATCAATTGAGTCGCCCTCAGCCAGCAGGCCACCACACTCGACATATTGTTTTCGTGCGTCACATATTTGGAGTTTGATTGAATGGAATTGTTTTCTATTAAGGGCTGCGGAGGGGGAATGGATTTGGTAGATAGCACCCCGCGTGATGCACGGGGGATGTGTGCAGCAATGAGACGCCTGTTTATTAGGACCAGCTGGGAAGCCTGATGAGCTGCAAAACATTTGTAATTATCAATTGTATAATTTTGTCGATATTGTCTCCATACAGTATGATTGGGATTGCTTCTCTCACCAGTTATTCATGATAGTTGCCACATGGGCTGCACAATATATATAAAAATAATATTGATATTGCAATATTGGTCCATGCAATATGCATATCGCAGACATGCAATAAGTTTCTTACAAGAGTTATGAAATCTATGCGGGAAAGCCAATTTTGACAATACTTGTGGCCATTTTGCCATCAGGAACAAGAAATTACAAATCAGAAGAATAAAAAAATTCCATTAAAAAGAAAGATGCTATTCTTTTTTTAGTTTTCATGTATCAAAAGCACTACTTTTATCAGTACTTGATATCATATCATTGACCACTCAAGAGTTGAGCACTCGTACCAGTATCAGTCTGAAAAATGTTGTAATAGAATACTGTATCCCTATTATTAATTGTAACTGTCACGTTGCACAATAGAAATAAACAGGCTGGCTCAATATCAAATTAAAAACAATTCCATGGAACACTCAATGTTCATATCATATGATTTATGATCCAATTTGCACAATAGAAATGAACAAAACACATTAATAATCCTCATACTGTAGATGATAGATTTATTTCATTAAAGTGATCACTTTATGTCCCCGGTTATTTATGATACCTGCCTTCTTGCACAATAGAAATCGAGAGAAGGATTGGAGATAATGTGTAATAATACAAAGTTTAAAAAAGTCACAATGTTGAAGTCACTCATGTCCGATGATCCATGCGATCCTTTCTCCAGTTGCTTATGATAACCGTCACCTTGCACAATAGAAATCAACTGAGCTGAAATACTCCAGTGTGAAGGAACAAAAAAAAAAGGAAGATTAATGGCTCATATTGCCATTTATTTATAATGTGCAATAAAAATCAATAGGATGACAAATAATCCAATACAAATGTCTTATGATGTGTCCGCCCATTCCATCATTTTGAGCACGGGCCCTGTTAGCCGTAGATGAATTAGCGAGGTTAACGCTTAATTCAATCAAATATAATTCCCTGATGTTTTATTTAGCGCTCGCCGTATAATTAATTGAAACGGCGGCAGAACGAAGCACGGCAGCAACACAAAGACAGCAGAGACAAAGTAGGACAGCTCGATGAAAGCCAAAACAATGGCCTACATTCATCTCTTTGTCTTCTTCTTTTTCTGTGAGCAAACTGACAAACTGAACGTCGACTCTTCAACTGTTTGTTTTCTCTCTCACCTCGGCCCGCCGCTTCCAACACGCCCTCAACACTTCCCGCATTGATTGGGCCGTGTCTCGCCCCCCAGGCAGGGTGAGGCCAGGCGACCCCCAACCTCCAAAGACGCAAACGGGTGGGCGGGCCCCTCAGAGGGGGCCAGGGGCTAAGGGCGGGCCCCCATAGACTGACACAGGGGCAGCGGGTTGCATTCATTAGCAGAAAAATGTGCTTTTTGGAGGAAGGTTTGTTTTGAGATGATGGCGGCCCTCGGGGTTCATCTCTTTGAACGAGAGCAAGGTTAAGTTCTCTTCATCAAGACACCCGATGCTCACGTCACTCTGTTGCCACACGCACACGCGCTGTCTATAGTTCACCTTCACTTTAATGCTAATGAACATGTTGTAAGGCACATCCTTATATCTAGCAACACGTTTTTCCATACATTTATTTTATTTTTTTTTAGGTTAGCTATTCGCGCAACACTGACTTGCAGTGCAATTTCTACGATTATTTGAGAGAAACACTAATTTATTATGATCATATCTGGCTTCAAACTGGACCTCTCACAATTTAGTGTTGCTTCAATACTGTAAGAATATTGTTGTATGGTGTTTGTTTCAGAGCATAACTATGCTGTGCTGGCTTGTTTTTTCTCATTTTTAAGTGTGCACGACCTGTTTTTTTTTTTTTTTTGCAAAATGATTTATTGAAAATATATATCTATATATATTTCAGCCAGAATAGTCGAAATGCTATATTGTTCAATTAAGTTAGTTGTTTAATTAAAATAAGAAGAATCATAAATTGTAAGAACTATAACAAAGGATTGAAATTTAAAGTATTATATCGAGGCCTTCTTAAAATAATCTTGCCTAAGCATTTTTTCCAGATTTTTCAGGAAACACAAAAAATGTATCCATTTGCATCATGGGGAGATAATTTAGGCAAAATAATCATTTTTGCAACAAAAAAAGAAGGAAAAAAAAGACGTAGGCAATTATTTTAAGAGGGTGACGATATTTAAAACTTTAACTAAATACACATTACATTAAACACAACATAATTCTACATCTTCATGCTATATATGTTAGGAAATCATCATTAATTGAAAAATTATCTTAAAAACAAATGAAATTACGAAACTACACTGTAAAAAAACAAAAAAATCTTTTTTAAAAAAAACGGTAATTTTCTGGTAGCTGGGGTGTCAGAAAAATACTGTAAAATAACTGAAAATTACTTTATTTTTATTATTATTTTTTACAGTGTATATCTAATTAGATATCATCATATCACATATAACAATCAATATAAGTATTTCTAATTTAGTTTTTTGTAAAAGAACAGAAACATTGTGTTTTTACAGTTGCAGTGATTTCATGTTATTTTACATTTGAAATGTAAAATCTGAATTTATTTTTGTAAATTAAATTATATTTTTAGAATACAGAAAAAATACAGTAAAATAAAAAATAAAATTCTGTTATATTCAGTTTTTTTTTTTTACAGGGTAACTAGGGGAAGAAAAAAAAAACAAGGGTAGAAAATATTTAAAATTGGCCAAATGTTGATTTATTTATTTTTAAACTCTTTAAACATCTCACAGCCTTCCCCTCTTACTACATATTAGCCACATTTAACTTTATTGTAGTGCATTTTGTTATTTGGACACTTTATTACAATGTTTTTCACCTATAGTAACCTGATCATGAAACACTTGTCGCCCTTGAAGCGATAATTTACTTTTGCGCACTAATAAATGTTCAAAGTATGCGAGTGATCCTGATGCCTAATTCCCTCTCTCGCTCTTTTCTCTTTGCACGCACGGCCACTCCATCATGTCCCAACAGGTAAGTGTATTTTCTTGTACATCAACAACAACATCCTCCCGTGGTTAAGCATTAACGCAATCACACAGCTCGAAATGTTCCTACACCAACACGGCGATGTAGGCCACCGTGCATTGGTAAACTTCCACATTGTTGCTATATATATATATATATATATATATATATATACGATTGTTTCATGCTGTTGTCGGCAAGGGCCTTTGAAATGACAATGAGATGCTGATTTGGGGGATAAATAAAAAGAAAAACAAGAGAAAATGATAAAACAGGTTGCGGGTGAGTTCCACAAGGTTTGTTTCGCCGAGGAACTGCATGATAGATATGCAAAAAGGCGTCCCCGTGCGCCGACAAGAACATTTGAGGAGGGAGCTTGCTTTACTTTCATCTGTTTGTTAGATCAAGGCTATTGTTGCCTCCCCCAGGATACACTCGACTCGTTGGAGGACATTTTGTGGGGATTCGTGTTGTTTTCATTTGGCTTGCATGCAGTCGAGGTGCAATGAACGTCTTGAGTTACTTTGAAGCAATCTTTGCAAAAAGAGTAAGATGGCCGTGATGTGACATTAACCTCATGGTGAAGTAATGTGTGCAAGAGTGTCGATGCATGTAGTTGTTTTTTTGTGTGAAGACGGATAGATTTAATCAGCTTTTTAGGGTGCTCTAATGCTTCAAATTCACCAAAGTGCTCCTTGGAAAGTTGTATATATGTATTTTTTTTAATCATCCTCCGAGGCCTGTTTCGCTGAGCGACACTAATTGGTCAGTTGTAAGAGCACACATGAAAGGTTGAAGGACCGTGCCAGAAACTGAACAGAAAGTCAGACATTTTGGTTTGAAGCAGCTGTGAACTCCTCCTAGGGCAGTGATTCTCAAAGTGTGGTACACTCTAAAAAATAATAATTGTTGGATCAATTTAAGATTAAACAGAGAATTGTTTACCAACTTTATAAAATTGCTTCAAGCAGACACACACTATTGAATTAAGTTCATCCAAAGTGAATGTATCAACTTATTTGCTCCCAAAAACGTATAAATATGTTCTATTTTACATGTTGTAAGTGTCCCAAAGACATATTATTGTTGTTATATATTATATTGTTAGGGTTGTTATATATTGTTTTTTTATGCTAGAGCATAGAATAGAATCCCAATAAATTCTTCTAATAACTTTCAAATTAAGCTTATGAATGAATGATTTTCAACAGCTTCTGCCGTAATTTTTTATCTAACACCAACAAAAAATGAGATTAGAAAATGTTATTTACCCCGCACAAAGCGGCCTCAAAAGTAATTTGGCGCACTATTGTTGAATGTGAAAGCGAGCCGAGACACTCTTGTTGCTGCGGGATGTTCGTGCAATGGGAAGATGCCCATCATCCTCACCCCCTTACTGACACGTTTCGCTTGATTATTCCATCCTGGGCCCCGTGTGAAATTTTCATGGGGCGGCGACATGACACATCAGCCGCTGCTGTGTGTTATGTGTGTCATCGCAACTTTTGGCTTGTTTGTCACCCGTCTGCCCTTCCATCTTCTACCGTCTGCTTTGTTTCCTCCCATCTGACTTCCGATTCCTGTTTTCAATCATCAAATCTACAAATATGATATGATAAGATTCACGTTTTATCCATTAATTGACTTATATCATTTTTTGTGGTTTACAACAGGGCGCCCCAAAGTGTATGAAAATGGAATTACATTTAAAGAATATACGAAATACATCATGCAAGTTTTTTCAGCTTTCACATGGTCTTTTTTTTTTTTTTTTTTTTTGCTTTGTGACCCAAAACTCTTCTTACCACATTGAAATGAAACTTTTATTAATGGCAAAAAATGTTGTATTCATCAAAATTAAAATACTATAATAATACTCTATGAATACCTCCGTACAAAAAGCATTTGAATTACGTTATCATTGTAAAGTTGCAATCTTTGCCACATTTTACATTGGATGTCATTAGATTGCTTGACCATTCCACATGACATGGTTACGATCGCACACCGCTTCTGTTTTCCATTCTTGACGCGAGCCATTAGCCATCGATTCTCCCAACAGCGCTTCTCTGTAATAAACTAATTATTTGTTTATGGCCCGGTGGCATTGATTGTTCCTTTTGCTCTGCTGCGGGCTTCTCCTCCTACGGTGATCAAGCAAACACGCGCACACGCACTTTGATGGAATTGGTGAAAATAACGTCCCCAGCCAACAGTCAAGTGAAAGAAAAGTCAAGCTCCTTTCTATGACTATAAGGCAGTAGAAATGTGATTTCTTCTAGCCAATCAAGGAAGTCAATGACATCCAATGAAAGAAAAGTATATTTTATTGATACACCATTATAGTAGCATACAACATTAAATATTAGTTAATATTACGTACTGTTAAAATTAATAATATAAATTAGAGCTGTCAAACGATATTTTTTTTTAACCAGATTAATCACATCTTAGAATTTTGATTAATCACTTAATTAAAAAGGATTTTTAATCAACATTTTTTGGCCACCAAATGTAAAGAGCTCCTGTTATGTGTTAATTCTTTCGAAATTCGACTTTTAATGTTATGAGGACGTGTTCAACATTTTTTGACCCACTGCACACGCTCATCCTCCTCTTTTTCTAATCATTTAATTACTTGCATAATTTGAAATGGGGAAAGAAATGACCCCAATAGTTTGACATGAACAAATGTTCTGAATGTCATACGAAAACAAACGCTTTACTTAAAAGCGTGTAGTTACGTTTTTTACTCAAACACAACCTGTGCTACCTTTAACGTAACCATCCGCTGTCAGCTGAAGGATCATCTGCGGTCAAAATTAATAGTGTGATTAATCTGTGTTAATACATGATTAATGCGATCATTTTTTGTGATCAATTATATAGTTAACGTTTTAACTTTGACAGCACTAATATAAATACATATGAAGTTAATTATTAATTTGTAAGAAAACAGTCACATTTTTGCAACAACAAAATTGTATGATTAGAAAAAAAGTGAATATGATCCGTGACAAAATTATAATTTTTAGGAAAATAAAGTCAGCATTTTGAGAAAATGCAATTTTTATTAAAAATAAAACTATAAACTATAAGCAAAAGTCAGAATCTTACAAGTATGAGTCATGATTTTACACACAAAAAAAATATTAAATATTGCAACAAATAATACAACCAACCAGAATAAAGTTGTAATATAATTAAAACTAACTACATTAAGCCCGTATCTCACTGAGGGGCGAACATTTGCAAGGCTAGCAAACGAGTGTTCGTTCAAGGTCAAAACATTAGCTAAACGTTCACCTAATATTTTAACAGCTTTTCTTGTTGCAAAGACGTTTTGAACCTGACGTGAAATCAACATTCACTGGGGTTGCAAATGTTTGCCCCTCAGTGGGATACAGGATTCGCTCTACGTTATTCTGGAACAAAACTATGAAGAAGAAGAAAAATAGGGCAATATTTGCCAGTTGCGGCAATTATGCACCAAAAAACCTTTTGTCGACTCTTGAGTGTGGGTGGGGTTGGCGGTGCAGTGACACACTGAAACCTTTTCATCAACAGCACCATAAAGGAATTCTCACGAACGTCTTGATTGATTACAATTTTTTTTTTTTTACAGTTTAAAAAAACGAAAAATTGGCATATGCACGACTTGAAGGGCAGTCAAGAGTTTTATGAAAAATTCCACTTAATCAGCCCAAGTCAGACATGCTTTTTAGACCACCACAGCATCCCTTTTTAAAAGGCACATGAGACGTGCAGGATGAAAATGCTCCACAAGGGTCGTGTGAAGTACTTAATAGATGACTGCCTCTCTTTTTTCATGATGCAACACTATGTCAACCTTAGAAAATTATTTATTGAATTTTTCGCCAACTCGCCTGTGGCCGGCTAGTACGTTTGTGTTCAGCATTATAGCAGTGAAGGTTTTGCTTCTTGGTTCTCTTTAGTCACAGAAGCACTGTTTGTGGGACCGGCTTCACATCTGTGTTGCATTTGTCTTGCCAAACACTAACTTAGACCGTATAAACTGAAAAATAAGTTTGCTTTGCTGTGAACCACTCAACTAATTTTTCGTCATTTGAGACTGTTTCACACATCTGTGTTGCGTTTTCTTAAACTCCAACATGAACAGTTTTTACTGTAACATGCTTGTTTTTGCTTTATTATCAATCACCAAACCAATACACAGGGATGGCGCTCCGCAGCCGCAGAAAAATGGCTTCGTCGTTTCAATAGTTTTGCTGTGGATCGTATTTGTTTTCGTTAATCTAACATCAACCCTAATCACGCAATCACAACTGTATGAGGAAATGTCGCAGTGCAGTACAGAGTGTAAAAATGTTAGCACCTCTTATTGTATTCATATGGGAGACAGTGACATTTCGGTGGAAAAAAATGGGGATTATAAAGGAGGCAATTTATATGCAAAGGGAAGCTTTAAATGTCCTAAAAAAAGAACTTCACCTATGCATAATGAGATACGTGTATTAGTCTCATGATAGTATTTTTTTGAAGGGAAAAATGCCACACTGCCTCACAATGGCAATATGTCTCCTCGCGGAACGTAACTCATAGAATTCCACGCTGCATCCGATCTCCCACATGAGAACAATTCGTGGATGTGAGCACAAATTCTTGTAGTCGAGGATGAATTTCAGGCCATTTGTCTCACATGGCAACGCATCCGTCATCTTCGCCGCTGCCCGCGTCTCTGATTAAACACAGGAGAATTAATAACAGGTGTCTGACGATTTGCCGGTCGGGGGAGGGTGGAGAGTTATCCGCGGGAAAGAGGCCAAACTGTACACATTCATGCGACATTATAAGGAAGAAACTATTGGAGCGCTTTGTGTTCAGGTTTGTGGATCTGTTAGCTTTAGCAATAGATTAGCGCCAGGGCTAAGCAAAATTAAAAAGCTTGACTGATAATCTTGAAAAATGCGAGAACATAATTAAATCGATTTTTAATTAATTAATTAATTAATTAATTAATTAAGTGACCTGATTTCAACAGGAAGTGGCCTGATTTCTAGTAATGCAGCGAATATTCGGCCAGCGAAAATTGACCAGATTTCAATAGGAAGTGACTTGATTTCAACTACTACTACTACTACTATAACAACTACTACTATAACAAGTACTACTACTATTGCTACTACTACTAGTAGTACTACAAGTACTAATACTAGTACTACTACTACTGCTACAAGCACTACTCTTCCTCCTCCAACTACCACTAGTACTACTCCTAAAACTACAACAAGCACTACTACTACTACTACTACTACAATTACTACTACAAGTATTACTAGTATGCCTACTACTACTGCTGCAAGCACTCCTCCTCCTACTACGACTACCACTAGTACTACTCCTTAAACTACAACAAGCACTACTACTACTACTACTACTACTACAAGTACTACTACTACTACTACTACTACTACTACTACTACTACTACTACTTTTTTTGAATGTATTAATTTTATCAGAACATCAAACAGTCAAGCATCACAGAGGATAAAATACATTAAAGCCTCACAGTTTAATTCCATTTTAGTACTCAACATAAAAAAAGACGTTTTATACCTGTACAGTATTTAACATTATTTCAAGCCAATGTGACATTATGGACATTTTGAACATGAATACTGTGCTTAGGAAATAAAAAAAAGTGTTCAAACCAGAAATATACTCCCTTGACCCTTGCTCCCGAGGCAATTTCAGCATCTTGGATCAGATAGCCTTTCAAAATTACATTCTGGAGCTTTAAACCTTGAAAATGTGAAGTTGTGTAAAAGGACTGTGCGAAGATTTGACTTTGAACCCCAGCTACGTGAAGCATGGTTAGTCGGACAGCGCTGTAAATAAATCGAGATCTTCCTTTGACATTTATTCGCTTGATTAAAGAAATGTTCATGGTCCTACGCGTGACCCTGCTTGATGCTTTTGCTTTGTAGAAAGGAAGCACAGGAAGTGACATCTTGTGTCTGATTTATGCCTGCGAGTGAGACTCTTTTTTTTTTTTTTTTTGGATGCACTTGCAGAGCGAGGTAACACATTCTGCGCTGATTACCTCATCTAATGCGGTTAGAGGTAACAGTGACCCATCTCCGAGGAGCCCAGCCAGGCCTAAAATCATATTTCAGATCCATTAAAGCGCACACCTCACCCCGTCCGTGCGCTGCTTCCAGCAAGCAGTTTACCCCAGGCCATGACTAATTGAATTTCAAACCTGAGGCCAGAAGGCACGTCCTCACCGCTTCAGCCCAGTCGTCTTTCCGTATGTTAGCAAGAATACTGTCACCAAGACCAGCAGGATTTATGTGCATCTTTCCATTCTGCTGGAGACCACCTGGACCGTGCACGAGGTGTGGAAAGGTCACTGTTTTACGGGGAAACAGAATCTTTGTTGTACTTACTCTAAAATATTTATTTCGAATAAATTTTTTTTTTTTAAGTTGAAACAAGTTAGATAATTGTTTATACAGTATATTCACCTCTAGTAAATATTTTTTTTAATAGCCATACTAACTTTAAAATCATTTTTTTAATGAATTAGAACTTTATTTATCTTATCTAATCTAATTTTATTATTGTATTGACTATCATGTATCTATTTTAAAAAAAATTATTTGACTAATGTGCTAGTGTTTTTTAATGTTTTTTTTTAATTCAATTTAAATTTATTGATCAGATTTCAGGTCCATATGACAAACACGCAGCACATGTTATAAAGGAATAAAATAATAATAATACTAGTAGTAATAATAATACTAATAGTAATAATAATAATAATAATAATAAAAAACATGTCAATTATTGTTTTCAAATTGCATTTGTTCATAATATTGTTTTTGTTTTATTTAGTATATTTTATATTTAATTTGCTCATTTATAACCTTTACATATGTTTGTGCTGAATTTCATAATATTGCCTATTTGCAATGAAGACAATTACATGACAGGTTGTTTTAATATTTTATGAGACGTTTAAAAGCTTTGTATTTATCCAAGATAGGACATTATTAAGCATTAATGCAGTTCAGGGTTAGGTTAGGTTAGGCTAGGTTTGGATTTTTCATAATATAGTTACTTTTTATTTCATTTTAATTGTTTTTGTTTGGTCAATTAGTTAATTACTTTTTAGAGCAAGTTTGTTATTTTTGTGAATGCTTCATTTTAGATATATATATTTTTTAGTTTGTTTTATTTATGTGAATTGAGTATTTGTGGATAAAATATATATATATTTTTTTTAAAGTTACTTTTATGTAAATAGTCCACTATTGGAGACGCATAGAAGATATTGTAAAGAAAATGTTTGAGCACTCTTTTTTATTTTATTTCTTTAACTTTTTGTTTTAGTTTTAATTATTTTGTTAGCTATCGTTTACGATAATAACCTTGGTCCAATTTGAAGAAGCAATTTTTTTTGTTTATTAAGACAATGTGGTTAAATTCCAACAAATTATGAATAACTTGAAATCGTCCACATTAAATCGAACAGTTCCAGTTTGTGTTGAAAGAGGAGGCCGTCCACCTTACAAAGCTTCCATTGACCCTTCGGCCTCAATACGTCTTAATTGCTCTCAGTTAATGCGAGAAGCGTCGCACTGGAGGGATCGACTTCCCCTTCCGCTGTCGCCTCCACTGCCGTTCGGCATCGCTCAGCGTGGCCGGCGTCTAGACGCCACTCGATGGCGGATCAATCACAACACCCGTTTGCCAATTAGGCTCCTTGTGCTTTATAAATAAACACATCAGCGTCACAATATCCTCCGCTGCTGTTGCTGGATCGCTGTACTCAAACATGACATCACATACATGCACTCTCATGCGTCGGCCCCCTGCTGCTGTTGATGTCCACATCTAATAGGCATTGTACTGTAAGGTGTTCGGTTCATGTTATTTGTTCATGTAAAGTGATAATCCACTGGTAAACACAGCACTGATTGAATGCTTATACTTAAAGGGATGCGTGACTCATTGAGCCATTTTCAGCAATAAAAAGTTACCATTTTGACCAATCATGGCTCGCCTGTTTTCTGGGTTTGGTCAGCAAAGTGAGCCATGATTGGTCGTTCCCTACTTCCTCAGCACATGTGATGTCATCTTCAGTTGACAGAAAGTGTAAAAAAATTTTTTTTTAAAGTATTCATTGTACATGAAACTAATGATGTTATCAAATTCATTCTGGACAAAAAAAGTAACTTTTTCTTGCTGAAAAAGGCTCAATGAGTCAAGTATCTCTTTAAGTAGAACTCTGAAATGGACTTAAAGGTCACAAATAGGGACTTTTATATTAACACAGGGAACATTGTTCAACTAGCAGTACTAAGCTAGCATTAGCACTGTGAACAAGTCCATGTGTAACATTATAGCACCAAATATAATATTTTTATTTAATTATTTATTTCATTTGAATTTACAATTTAAAAAAAAAAAAAAAAGAGGTGACTTGCTTACCCGTAGAGCTGAAACGTTCCTAATTCCGTGTCACTTCAGCTACCTGAAGTGCCTTGCTTCTTTTTTGCTAATGTAGCTCCCAGTTATTAGCAAAAGGAAAAGGACTTGTTTTTTTCCAGCGGTAGGTATTACCACATAAATCTCAGTGACGACAAGCGGTTCGGAAAGTGAACGAATTAATGAGTTTCAGCAAAGTTTCTGAAGACCAAGCTAACAGGTTAGCGTAAGCCTTCAAGGGTGTGACAGTGACCGGCTATGAGTGTGCCTCGAGTGCACGGCGAAAGATTCTGAGACCTTCTCATCGACAGTCATGCTTTATGTATTTGATTGGTGGCCTTTCTCGGGTGCGGTGGTTTCTTAAAAATCAAATTAGGGATTGAAGATGGAACCAGAGAGCAATAATTTTGTTCACAGATCATTTTCCTAAATTAGTTTGGTCAGTGTTTTCCTGACAGTATTATATCAAGTGTGTTTTTTAATTCTCCTTTAAGTACAAAAGTAGAAATGAAATTTTATCATAAATTGCGAATTTCAATGCGAAAAATCTGGACTCAAAATGTGTTTTTACCATTTTCATTAACTTACAGACTGGTACTGAATGAAGAAGGGGGGGGGGGGGTGACATTACCTAACATGTTGTTGTTATATTTTTTTAAGCAGGAGCTAGCTAGCATTGGCTTGACCTCAAAAACAATGTGCTCCTGTAGCTTTGATCATGCTTTGAGCTGAATAACACCCCCCCCCCCCCCCAAAAAAAAAAAATGCTACATTAGTTCATGATAACAAGTAAAAAAAAAAAAACGCACCTTACTCATTTGTTTTTCCCAAATTATCCTGACGAACGTTTGGGAGTGTCTACGAAGTTAGCGGATATCAATTTCTACCCTGGGTTCGTTCAAGGTCACAACGTTTGCTACGTTCGCTCTACGTACTCTATACCTAAAACAGCTACTTAATAAGTACAGTAATGCATTGTTTGTACTTTCCCACCACTGTAATATTTTATAATAGATACTGCTGTTCCTCACTTTGTATTAATCATGTGCATTTGCCACATACACTGCTGCTTGTGAATATGTACATAGAGTACATAGTAAGTTTTATCCCTGGAAACAACTTCAAATAATTGAATAATTTAAGCGCTTTTTTTTGTTTTTGTTTTTTTTAACACCAACTAATGAACACCTGCCCATTTAGCCAAGCCCACAACAACATTAATAATGCAAAGCAACACCCCAGAGGTCCCTTTTCAGTTTCATCAAACCTTCTGTTCTTCTGCTTCATAACGAACTAACAAGCGTCGGCTGACATCTTAAAAAGTGTGCAAACGCCGCAGTTAAGATTTCAAGGCGTGCTTCATAATTGATGATGGGGAACTAAAGAGCGAGAGTGAGTTGATGCAATGATACAACAACTCTTGGCACAACGGCTTCCACCTGACGGAAGCCTGCATGCTTGGCCCACCTGTCTCTTTCAAGCACACAAAAAACGTGAACCTAAAAAAAATAAGTGAATTAGTTTGATGCAGTAGTTGTCAATCGCATCATGTCATGGATTTCCACAGAGATTGATTTTTTTATTTTTATTTTTAATTTTTTTCCTGTAACCCGACTTTACTTTTTTAATACCTGTATTCTAATCCTGTAGAGTGATAGTTATTTGCATAAAAACAAACCACACATTTAACTGCTAATGTCCTGATTTAATAGTCTCCGAATATTTCAATTTTGTGATTATGTTAAATAATGACTATTTTCTACCTTGCACCATTACACAAATAATTTCCGTAAAAAATGGCTACTTCTTTTTTTGAGCTAAAATTATGAGTTTTTATGATATGGTATTTATTTTCATAAAATCACAACCTTTCCTTTAAAATCAGTCTTCTGCATTATATTACCAGGACTTTACTCTTACAATGTTAAAACTTTATTTTCAGAAAATGACAAGTAGGCTATTATAGTAATTTTATTATTTGTTACGTATTATTGTAAAATTTTGACTGTATTTGCAAAATGGCAACTTTATATGCGATATGATGTTGTTGTAAAATTCTGGCTGTATTATTGATATTTGTGAAAAATTACCACTTTGTTTGCTTTGTTTTTTTGTAAATCTGCAACTTTTTTTCCTTTTAATAGTAGTATTTTTTATATATATTACTTCCCTGAGCCCCATAAGATTGACGTTATTTGTTTAAAAATTGTACACTTGACCCCCCCCCCCCCCCAGTCCAATGTAATGGCTTTATTGTCAGATTATCCTGGAATAATAGAACTTTATTTGCATAAACTTCTAAATATTACTTTTATTTAGGTCGAAGGACAACGTTTTTTTTTTTAGTCTGAAGCTTTTTGGCTTTTTTTGTTGTGCTGTTTTTGCTGTGAGGTTCTTTACGACTGGCAGTTTAAGAACGTCACGCTCTGGTGAAGCAGAGGCCTGTTTACCGTGACTGTGTGCTTGACTGGACGACCTCCCGCAGAGCGTACTTCATTCTCCCAAATAGGAAAAAAAAAAAAAAAAGCCCCTTATTGACTCTGTGTTGCGCCCAAGTGTGCTCCAGGAGTTAGTGCAGTGAGTTGTCAACTCTCAAAGGCAAAAATAAATAAATAATTATCAATATTGCAACAGACAGAAGCTCTTTTCCTTATTAATAGAGATGCATTTAAGAAGTGCCCCCACACACACACAAACGCACAATAATGTGGCTTAGCCTGCAGGCTCAGAGACTCTGAGGAGTTATTTCATATTTAAAAAATCAAATAAAATTCACATGCTCTTGCAGACTGTCACGTGTCTGTTTGATTGACATTGGGAATCAAATACGCATGGATGGTCAACTGTCGGGATGTGGCTCACGCCAACACCTGCGTGGCCCCCTGATTAATTTGAAAAAAAACAACAGTTGTTCTGTCTTTTTTGTTATTAAAAATGGTGTTAATACTGTTAATTCCTGCATCAAAGGGGGTTTTGTCAAAATGACAAAAAATTCTGATTGGAAACAACATTAATTTCTCTTTTTAATCCTCACGATGATTTAATTTTTTATTGTTAAAAGTAATATTCTGTATTCTATTTCAGGTTTGTTGTAATTCATTTTGTGCACGTTCTTCTACTGAATGAAGCAATATAGTAAATGTGGGGGGAAAAAAGTGATTTTGTCCCCATAATGCTCATTGAAGCTCAGCACAGAGCGAGCCCTTGTCACTTTGGTGTGATCACTGAGCGAACTGCATGGTGCGGTAAACAGCAAATGGGCACTACCTTCAATTGTATACTGTGGATGAGTTGCCCATTTGCAGGCATTCGCTTGACAAGACGCTTTTATCACTAAAATTGAGAAGCAATCTGAAGCCGACTTGGCAAAGTTCACATCAATACAAAATAGAGTAAATGTGAAAAAGTAGCACAGCATGCATCCTGTGTGGGTTTTGGGATTAACGCGACAAGTGGGATGAAGATTTATTTACTAGTTAGGACATCCGCCTCACACTTCCAAAATTAGGGGTTCAAATCCAGGGTCAAGCCTTCCTGTTTAAATTGCTTCCTTCCACATTCCTTGAAGACCAATTTGTCCAAAGTGTGAGCATGTGAGTGTGAAAGCTTGTGTCTATATCAGGGACAGGTCATGCTGAAAGAGGCCACAATTTTTTTCCATCAGTTGCTATTCGGGGCCACATAGGAGCACACACTTTGGAACCAGATGTATGACAAAAAAAATAAAATAAAATTTGACAAAATATGTGCATGCATTTTAAGTACGTGCTCTTAATATATTTCATTTTAATGGATCTACTATACTGACCCAACAACAAATTAACAACATATGCTGGGTGTCCAACCACCCCCCCCCCCAAAGATTTTTGTGCTATGTACTTGCATATCATTCCAAATCCGCAACAAATTATTAAGCCTATGCACATTGTAGTATAGGGCAGTGTAAGATCCAGTGTAACAAAAAAAAAAATCTGCCATCTAGTGATGATAAGTGATACTACAACTTAAAACTACAGTCAACCTCTGCATATTCGCAGTTCGCCACCTGCAGATTTGCATAATCGCAGATTTTTTTTTCCCAATATTTCTTCATATTTTGGATTTTTCCATTTTTTTGGAAAACGTGTGTTGAATCTTTGGTAGTGTTTTTGAATACGTGTTTGGGTTTGTAAAAAAATAATAATAATTTAAAAATTTAAAAAAAAAATTAAATTGGTGCAGGTGGCAGAAGAAAATTGATCAAAGGGCCACTCGTGGCCCAACAGTTGCCTACCCCTGTTCTATATGTTTCCTGCAATTTTCTGCCGTATAGTCGACCGTATAGGCTATAAAAAAATGTATGGCTGGATGCATTTCCGAGACCTTGCCTTGTTGCGTTTTGGCCCGACAGCAAATGAGGGGAAGGATGGCGAAGGCCTTGGGGCAGCGGCTGGAACGTTCCAGAAGCCCACGTATTGTATATATTCCTAATGAGGCAGCTCCATGTAGCCCATGAGGTCCACCGGGCACGGAGAGCACCAGATGTCGCCAGCTCGCCGGCTCGCTCCTTCCAAAGCCCATCTGCCGCTCGCAAGCACAGTCAATATTTAGCCACCGGGAGACAGCGCTGACACGCTTTTGCACCTGCATCATTACAGCCCTGCCGCCGCTCAACTGCATTTTTTTTTTGTTTCTTCTTCTTCCCTAAGAAAAAGTAAACAACTCCCACGTACGTCAACCTCTCGGACGTGACCTCCCGATGTTAGAAAAAAAAAACAGTTTTGCCGCTCGCCTGCACAGCGCGTAGTAATAAAGAGAAAGGCGCCCGGGAACCATTGAATGAGCCTTTACAGCTCGTGTAGTGTGACTCAGCGGGGAGTCACAGGTCGCCGAAGCGGACTTTACAATATGGCCGCCCTCGCCCGATATCCCTCGCCACCCCCGCCGAGGATGAGACGCTAACGAATTATTGAAGAGGAAGGAGATGAGAATCTAGACCCCGGAGTCAAAAATGCGTCGGGAGATGCTGCACGTGGCAAACGGAGGTCATAGCATCCAGCTGTATCGCCATGGCAACCCTAAAGCAGGCAGGGAGATCTTATTGTAAGTGATAATTGCCATCTACTGTATATCACTTTTTTTTCTTTTTTTTTTATCATCTGCACATATATTCCTGCTAGATTGTGAAAATGTGTGGCTTGTAGCAATCATGTTTTTTAAAGGAATTTTACAGCTACAATTTTTGTCTGAAATGCTCTGCAAGTGTGAAAGAAGAGTCACAGTCGCTGATGAGCCAAGATGAAGTAAAGTGTGGAAACTTACTTCATGTGCCTAATCTTGTGGATCCATGTTCATGTTCCTAACCAAAACAGCAGCACCTACAGATGCACTTAAATCAGTCTCGAGGATGAATTCAAGTGTTCATATTTTTTGACAATCTTAACGTTATGTGGATTAGCATTCTGGTAGACTTCCACGCGTGGCCGCTTGACAACATTGTCTGAGATTAAGTTGCTAACCAAAATGGCAGCACCTACCGTCAAGATACTGCACAATATTAACTCATTCACTGCCATCAATTCATTATAAAAAAATGTTTTAATCGTAATTAATCGCATGACTTAACTCACTACTTCACTACTTAACTCATGATTAATCACAAATTTTATATCTGTTCTAAATGTACAATAAAAGAAAAAAAATCTAGGTTTTTATGCTTTTGTTAAAAAAAAGTGGGAAAAAATGTTGAACTAATAGAAATAGTTCAAATGAATTTTTTGACGTTTATAGCCGTCAATGGCAGTGAATGAGTTAAAGTTGATCTTGTGTTTTTTTGTGTCATGATAAACATTCCGGTGACACATGGGTGACTCCATAATAATTTGTTAACATACTTTTTTTCCCTGTTATGTGACATTTACCCATTTATTTGCAGTAATTGTATTAAGCCACACGTGCAGATATCATAGCAACACAAAGCTGATGTAAAGCAGTTGAATACAAGGCCAGCTGCTGTAACCCATCTCTGATGAATGCAGCTTTTGGAATTGTGGGTATTTGGGTAATATGAGGCAGCCTGATGCAATAACAGTAGAAGAGCTCGCCACTTAAAAGGGAAGTTTGCAGTAAGCAAGCAAGATTTGAATGTAGCCTCATTCCATTCCTCACTCTGCCCCTCGAGTCTCTTACCAACGTCACGACCCTCACTTAAGTGATCATGCATGAGACACGCGTTGTTTGGACATACACGGTAAAAAAAAAAAAAAAAAAAGTCAATCTTAGCCACGGCTGCTACACTGCTAGCGTGACTTATTCATGGCGGAGTGCTTCAAAATCTTACATGCTACCAGGTTGTTGTGGTTGATGTGTTTTTTTGAATGTTCAATCAAGTAAAAAATCCAAAATTCTACTCTTTTTGAGGCGAGATGTGTTTTAAATTAAAATAAAATTAGAGACATACATTGTGGCCTTAGCGGTGATGAGATAATTAAAAAATGTTCTACTGTCAGATCATAGAGACAGTTTTAACATAAAATACTTTTTAAATATTGTAAACTCACCGTTCAACAGTTGAAACTGCAAAATTCCTTCCTCTATCCATCTCAGAGGCCAATTTGTAGCCATACAGCGCAGAAATGTCTTCCGAGCGTCACCTCTGCAGGTTCTTGAGCAGTGAGTCGGATATTTGTGTTTGCCCTGCGTGACTCCTCCTTATTTGCATTCTCCTCAGTGTGCGTGTGTGTACTTTGTTATTATGAAAATGAAGGGTATTCGGCAGTCAAATTTTCCCTTCAAACTCCAAAGGGAACTGAGCTAAAATATTGAACATCCCTCTGTGGTTATTCCCGTCCCTTATGGGAATTTATTAGTCTTTTTAGAATTGTGTACGACTTCCTGCCATTAGAAACACATCTAATGGAGTTCTTTTGAGACCAACGTAGCCTGAGGTACAAACTGCCCTTTTCACTTCCATGATTATGTTAACGTGGAACGCACAGCAATCGACCGTAGATAGTCTCCAAAATGGGCACGCTGGCCATCGGGAATTTTGGGAGAATCTCCCAACAGCTGGTCCATTCGCGGCTCAAATTGCGGCACATCAGGGCCGGTCGCCTGCTTGGTTAGCCACTGGTAATGCACTCACCGACAAAAGCGCTCACACAATTTAATTGTCATGAACGGTTTCGCATAGCAGTTTGCGAATAAAAATTCTCATTGAAACGCAAAACTGCGAATGGAAATCGCTGAATGCCAACTCGTTACACCCATAACACGTGGTGATTGCTCCTAATATTTAAAAAAAATCATCTGAGTGGCCACCGTACGTGGGTCCCTCATAAACCGACCTGGAAAGAGAGACTTGCTGTTCGTATGTCACTTACTGTGACATACGAATGAAGTGTCGAGTAACAGAAATTATATAATACCTGATTGTTGCTTTGTCAATACAAGATGAAAAAATTTAAACCAAGAATGTTTCAAATCTAAAATATGCCTAAAATAGATACAGTACTTTACTTATCTAACCATTTTCAGAAGTAAAAAGTTAATATATTGTCTATAATTAATTTGATAGCCAACATTATTTTAAATGTACAATTAATACCTTTAAAAATGCATTTTGCCACTTTGCTGTCGACTGAAAATGACATCACATGTTCAGGGCTCAGATAACAACCAATCACGGCTCAGTTTGTGAACGTCACATGACCAAACCCAGAAAACAGTTGAAGATGAGCTCAACTTAGCTGATCCTTACTAATAAGCGTTCACCTGATTCAAAGTGTGAGAAAAACAGGCTGGATAGGGGGACTTGAGGACCGGGTAGTAGCCTAGCAACCCCCCCCCCCCCCAAAAAAAAGGCACATAGCATAACAGAAAAACTGGAGCAAATGGGGCAAGATGAATTGTACCACTGTCTTCAGTGCCCCAAAAAAATTGTTTTGTTTTCATGCAGACCATCGTTATTCTTACATATGAGAAACTTCCAGCCGCTATTGAAGCGAGTTTATCAGGCTTAAAAATTCAAGTGTCTGCAGCAGAAAAGCTTTTCTGGTAAATCGAGGTTCTCTCGTTGCCGGCTTGTCTATCTTGCTCCCGTCACTCGACGTGCCCTTCAATCCACGGCATGGAAAATGACTCCTTGTAAACATAAAATGATAAGGCGAGCGGCCCTCATAATCTCCTCCCGATTCCCCCGTGTCGCACCGCTCACCGCCGCACGTCTTGCTTGGAAGGCTCATTTCCATTCTGGGTCTAAGGACCAGTTGGGGGAGTTTTGTTCCTGCTCTTTCAGCAGAATGCTGGCAGGAGGGCAGGCAGGTGCAGCCTCTGTTGTGGCTAGAATGGGGGAAAAAAAGAGCTGCTCTACTTACAGTGTGTAAAAGTTGGAATAATTAGTCTTGTATAACAGTAAGGGATTTTTTTCCCGCTCAAAAGTCACTGTAAAGTGAACCATTACAATTTTAATGTATTTTTTCTCACACATATCATTATCACAAATCAAGAAGAAAATAACATCCCTGGGGTTGCTCCTGCTCCTGGGTTTGCGCTCCGGCCGGTGGCCCCCCCGGGGGTTGTCCCTTGGCGCTGCCGTGGCCTGGGGGGCCCTGAGGTGTTGCGCTTGCTCTGTCCTGGCAGGGGTCAACGGCTCCCCTCTTTGGTGGAAATTTTCATGCATGGCAGATCCACCACACCAGCATCTATCGAAACTCAGGCACAATCTGCTTCTTCCTCTGGTCGTTGAATCGGTGGAGGCTGGTGTCTGTCTCTGCTTCGTCTGTCCTTCCTTCCTTTCCTCAGTCTCTCCTTTGTTCTCTTGAGGTCTCCCTGATTTGTTGGAATTTGGATGTTTCTGGGGTTGGTGAAGGACTCTGGTTGGTGGCCCAGTGGGTAGTGTGAGGTCAGTGCTGGATTTCACTTTCCTTTGTTTTCTTTGGTCCTTCCTCGGGTCTCCTGGCGGCCTCACGGCTCTGGCTGGGTTCTGAAGTGTTCGGTTTAGGTGAACGGTATGGGATTTTTTTTAATAGGTTATAGGTGAACTAATGAATATATACTCACACACACGCACATTAAAATTAAAAATATATATATATATATAAAAAAAAAAAGACAGAGCAACGATGATGACATGTCAAATCGTAAAATTACCGAATGAACAATACTGAGCTCTCAAGAAAAAAGAAAAAGAAAATAACATCCCTTCTTTACCACTGTTGGAGTCCGTGTAGTGCTTTCGGCTCAATTTTCTCCCTCAAAGGTGAAGTGTGAACAAGTGTGGAGCATTACTCTTCATCGCCATCGACATCTCCGCCTCGCCGCTTAACCCAAACAGCCCGAGAGCCAGCCCGCCTTTAAATGGCTCACGACCTTTAAGGCACTGCAAATGCTGAGCCACTATTATGGCTAATAATCCCTCATTAGGGAACAATGGCCCCCGCTATGGAACTGTGTTGTTGCCAAGAGTCACGGCAGCTGCCAATGTTGAAGAGCTGCCGGCTCTTCATATGTGCTTTGTAATCGGCACATCCGACCGTCTCATGCAAAATATTATGTAATTGTTTTGCTACAAAAACGAAGGAATAAATGATCTTATTTCATTCTGGACAAAAGCCCAGTTACGTTCCTCAAGGATACAAAACAGAGATGTTTTCTTGAAAATGCCCTTCCACAATTTCCAACCAATCTCACTCCTATTTATTTTTCAAGCTATCCAAAATGTGATATCCAAGGTCAAAGCAGGACATGTTGTTCGGTAACATTTTTCAACCAATCTCCTTGAGGCTTTTTGAGATTATTGTTCAGGGATTGCTGTTCAATCTCCCATTTGTGCCAACTTTCAAGCATTTTTCCCTTGGGAAATACTGGAAATGGAACTAAATCCATCAGACAGGTTCTATTTAAGTTATTTATTGATTGAACAGGTCTGGAGGTAATCAGGCTTGGGTGTGGTCAGGTCAAGGGGGTCAAGTGCTTTTTCACACAGTCGGCTTTGTATACACGGAGTCCTCAAATTACGGCGGAGTTCCGTTCCTACTTTGGCGATGTAACCCAAATTTCGATTTAAGTCGGATTTCCCCGTTAAAATTGATATTTACATCAAAATACTTTGTACAGTAATTAAAAAAAAACATATTTGCACGACCCGGAAGAGCCGGAACCAATATTTTGTGTTTCCGCACGGACATTCATTGCTGACGGACGGCAGGGCGGAGTTATAAACACGTAAATGTGACGCGCCGGATGGACGTCCGTTGCTTGAGGTTACAACAACACAACTTCAGGTAACTTTAAAATGGCGTGATTACTCTGGGAAATTTAACAAGAGGTGCTACGGACGAGGCACGGGCGGAAGTCGAAACGACGTAGGTCGCATACTCGAGGGATCCCTGTAGTTTTATTTTCTTTACGTGATGTTTTTCTAAATCTTACACACAAGAAATACAAAAAAAATCTAAATAAATAAATAAATTAAACTATACTAAAATAAAGCATTTTCTTAAAAACTAAATATTAAAGCTACTGAATGTAGAATATTCAATTTCGAATAGCTACAACCACCTTGACGAAAAATGAAACAGCACACGCCTTTCTTCACGTACACAATGCACATATGACATCACATCCGCAGACAGAGGGCGGGAAATTCGAACCCGAATCCAGTCTGATAAATTTTGGCCAGTGGCTTGCATGAGTACCCATTGTGAACAGCTAAGGTGTTAAATCTACTAATTGGAAGATGTTTCAGTCATAAATGGTCAAATAAAAAGGCTATTGCAAAGATATTTTTGTTGTTTGTAAAAACGTATAAACCCGCTCTAAAAAATAATTAAAACAAACTGAATGAAAAAATAAATACAACTAAAATCTATATACAGTAAATCTAAAGTAAAAAAAATAATACAAATACCAGAACAAAACTGTTATTACCCTGCTCTGGACATTGCAAAATCATCCATTTGGATTCAGCGACCCTTTTCTCTTCTCAAAAAAAATGCATCACCATTCTTGCATTTGAGTTAATGAATGACACAAATCAGGGAATATGCTCATGTTAGCGGAGTCTGCAAGCTATGGACGCTGCGGTATTTTCCAGTGGCCTCGGAGTAAACGACGAAGGCCCTCACTCTGCTTCATTGTTGTTATTTTTGCCAAAGCGAGTGATGCGTTTGAGGCCGTGTGGTTTCCCAAATCTCCTGGGGCCTCCTCTTCGTCCTCCCATTTCTGAGCCTTTCTCCCGGCCTGCAGATGGATTGCATCACTCGCATTTCCCTGCACACTCTGATTACGTTGATAGATGCGGTGCAACCGATCCAGACACATCCAATGTTCTGCGCTTCTCACCGGCTCAGCACTTTATATCACTTTTTCAGTATGGTTATTCACGGTCATATTGTCAAGGTCAACTTAACTCACCGCCCTGAGCCTTTATTTTGTCTCAGCCGACGTCGGTCGCTGTCATCTCTCGCGGGAACTCGCCGAAGGGTAGCGCCGGTGGGAGAATATGCTTTTAGTGCAGAATAAATCAAACCAAGAGGAGGCTTTTAAATCAAGAAATATGACACTGTTGTTCCATCTGCATGCTTTTGTTTTAAGGTCACCAGGCACTAGCTGTCGTCTGTGGCTCTTTTGTTGATTTTAAATATTATTATTATTTGTTGTAATTCTCAGAGATCAATGGTTGATGGTCATTGATTCACAAAGCACCGGGAGTGACGAGAGCTCTATTTATAGCCTGCCTGTGTGATTGTGAGGATGTGGGTGTTAGCATTACCGGATAATGGGATGCCAGTGCTGAGTTTTTGTTTACTTCAGGCTCACATTGTCGCCATAGGAAGTCATGGAAAAAGGAATAATCCAAATAAAACTGTAAAGAAAAAAATATCATGCTTTAATAAAACTGTCACCCAAGGACCCAAGGAAAATAATCAATACCTAGGCAAAACTGTCACCATAGGAAATAATAGAAATAATTATTTGCAAGGTCAAACTGCCGCCATAGGAAATGGAAATTAAAAAATCTTATTGTGTCAAACACTCACCATGGGAAATAACATACAGTCAATAGAAGTGATCTGCATCACATTCAAATTGTCGTCATAGGAAATAATGGAAATAAATTAAACACATTTGTTTGGATCTCTTCTATATTGCTCAGCAGTGCCCTAAAAGTGCCACAATAATGCATTGTCGTGAGAAAGCGAAGGTACTTTACACTGTAGCGAAGGTTCTGCACAGGCTAGACTCTCCCTGGGTATGAGAGAGGTGCAGAACTCCATTTGCAAACGTGAGGAAATGGCATTGGCTGCTATTTTTTCCGGGCCACATTTGATTGAAAGCGAAACACGGGATTGTCACATTTGGAACTCACGTGGTGCGGAAGAGCGGGCAATGAATTACAAGGGGAGTCGATTGAATGGCAGGCGAGGCGGGGATGGACGGCTGATGACATATTCATAAGTGCTGCCTACTGACTGATGGGGAGCTCCGCCTCTTCAGCATCTTCCATCCCACATGGGAAATTAAAATATTCTGTCCTTTTTTTTTTTTTCCTTAGCTATATAAGGATGTGGAAAGCTCAGCCATTCACAAAATTCCTGCTTGGTTGTAACATTCACATCCCTGTTAGCCAACTGTTGCCTGTTTGAGGCACAAATTTTCACACAAAATATTGAACGTTCAGAACATTCGAACAGGTGACTGTGAACTATTATGAGCCACCTCCCCTTGGAATTAAGGCCAGATTAGTTTGCATAAATTAAGCCAAAATTGGTCAAATCGCTCGTTACACAATCTCTGTGTCCAAACATTCCAGCGTCCAGCAAGTGAATCCCACGAGTGTTTGCGTAAGGAGATGAATTCCTCTTCCGCTGTATAATTCATTGTGCTTTGTGAGTGCATCGGCGCTTATCGTATAGCTCGTCTGCTGACTGAAGTGCAACTAAATTGTGGTTGAATAATTCAGGTAGGCAGGAATAAAAGAGCAGATGGAAGGCTGCGTGGCTTGCGAGCCATGCCGGCAGCGGGAGAGCGGACTCTTTGGTCTCCAGGTGAGGAGTCTTGCTCCCCTTTCAGGAAGCAAGGATGCAAGGCAGAAATGTGCATTATTTAGGCACAGGAAAGCTACTGTTGGCTGGGGAGATGGGGAGTGCGGGTTACGGGGATGGGTGAGCAGTTGGCAGTTGAGCCCTGGAGTGGGAGGCTAACAGAAGCGGCGAACAGAAGGCAGGACCTCGGAGAGGCGGAGGGCTCGAAGGGCTGGACGGCATCAGACCGAGAATATCAAATCTATGGCGATGAACAAAAACGGGGGAATGGACATCTGTTATATTATCTGATGTTTGCATGCTTTTCTGGAGGAGGAAACGCATACAAACGGGTGGCTAATTAGCGAGACAAAAGAGTTAAGTGAGTGCATACGGTCTCACGCCAAAGACCAAACCAATGTAGAAGAAAATGATGATAACTGTTATTTTCAGTAGAACTTGTTGTCATTGAGTGAGCAGGAGGACACTTATCAAGTATGGGATTCCCAAACTTTTGGGTCTATGACACAGGAAAATATTTTTCCAAGCACCCCTTCATAATCCAAATGCCAATTAACTCATTCACTGCCATTGACGGCTAGAGACGTCAAAAATTCTTTTGAACTATTTCTATTATTTTTTTTCATTTTTTCTACTTTTGTTAACAAGAGTATGAAAACCTATATTTTTTTATTGTACATTTAGAAAAGATATAAAATTTGTGATTAATTTTGAGTTAACTAGTGATGTAATGCGATTAATTACGATTACTAATTTTAATCGCCTGACGCCCCGAATTTTTAATAATTTTTAAGTCGCGTCAGGCGATTAAAATTTTTAATTATAATAATCACATGACTTCAATAGTTAACTCACAATTAATCACACATTTTATGTCTGTATTTCTATTTTTAAAAAAATCTAGGTTTTCATACTCTTGTTAACAAAAATGGAAAAAAATGTTAAACTAATAGAAATAGTTCAAATGAATATTTGAGGTTTTTGAGAATTAAGTCATGTAAGTTTTCTAAGACATACAAAGGTCAAAGTTGAACACAAGGAGGGGTGATAATGTAAAGTTTGACTGCCGCTACTCAACCTCGAGGTGCACTCGAACCACAATATCAAGCCCTTGCCGTGGAAACTAGGTCAGCTGGGATGATTTTGGGGAGAACGTGTGAATTCCGTGTTGCGTTCAATGACTTAAGGAAGCTTCAGTTCTTTGGTGCGAGCTTCTTGAAGAGTAGTCGTTCTATTTATAGCCTGCCGCAGTGCACAGAGTTGAGCGGGTCATGCGGATAATGAGAGACGGCCCCAAATTCACTGCAGGAATGATCATAAATAGAGCTACGGTCATAAAAAATGAATATATTTGTATAACGCCATAAAATGTGCAGTAAACCTGCAGTATGCTTGCAGATTTGTTGGTCAGGCTGAGTAAATTTGTCACAAAAATATAATTTAATGGTTGACCTACACAGAAGGAAATAAAGATAAGCAAATAATAAACCCAAACAAGCTAACTCATCGCTGGGAAATCATTTTAAAAGCCTTAGTTAGGTTCATAAATATAACAAGAGTGCATATGTTGACTTGAATGTAGAAAAAGTTGATCTAATCCATTATTCACTTTTGTTTATTTACTGCAAATGTTGCATCATTTGGGAAGTGCGTGTAGTTATATTAGGTGACCAAAAATAATTATTCAGTGTATTAAAAGACCAAGTGGATGGATGGATGGATGGATGGATGGATGGATGGATTCTTGACATATGAATGGCTGTGTTAAATGGATATGGTTAGTGGATGATTGATGGCTGGTTTGATGACATAATGCAAAAATTAATCCAAATTGGGTCAAAAAGGGAGCAACCCAACTATTTGGGTTATGTATTGAACCCAAAATGTCGGGACAAATGCATAAGCCAGAAAACAACCCAACTTGGGGAATTTTATGTCGGACCCAGCTGTTTGGATGAAATGAGTAACTGATGGATTGGACGAGTGGATGGATTTTTTACTTGTATTATCCGACAAATATTGTTCTGCTGTTGTAATCTTGTTAACCAACACGCTAATATTATGCTTCTCGCGTGAGGCCCAGTTCATCTCCGCCACTATATTTAGCATGTCAGTGCTTTCTGTCGGCTTTAAGGGTTCTTCTATGATAATATTAGATAAAGTAACATAATAGAGTACATTGCAGTGACAGGCGGGGGAGGTCGTCGTCATGCTTGTTGGCAGGGATGATAATTGGCTCAAAAGAAAAGGCCAGTAGGGGGAATTACATTACAGCCATAATTATCTTTCTATTTGGACTCTCTGCCTGCGCGCTTGTCAAGTTGCTTTCCACTCGAGCAGACCATCTGTGTTAAGAGTAGAACAGTTTACAGGAAGTTTGGATGCCAGTTGAGGGTACCAAAACTGGACTAGGATTTGAAATGCAGTTTTAAGTTCGGGTTTCAAATGAGGGTATTGAGCTTGGGGGAAGTTTTCAAATTGAGAGTTTGAAATTGAGATTTCAAAACAGGATTAGGGATTCACATTTATTTATTTTTTTAATTTATTTGTTTTTTTTTTAAAAAAAAAGGAGAGCAATGATGATGTCAAATCGAATGAACAATACTGAGCTCTCCTGAAAAAGAAAAAAAAAAGGATTAGGGATTCAAAAAAAAATTAGTTTTAATCCAGTTTCAAATCTGGTTTAGGGTTTCAAATGAGAGTTTACAGTCACATCAACAACAACTTGCCTCGCAGCTAAACGAGGAAGAACAAATCTGCTGTCATCATCCTTATTTGACCTTATCTGAAGCCTGTGCTACATTTAATGCTTTAGTATTTTGCTTATCATGTGTGAGCATATTTCCACTATTTACTCTAACAATTTACGACCACGTTGATCGTACATGCACAGAGCACGGCGGTGTTGCCCACTTACCGTCACACACCAGCACACAGGCTGTCAGTCAACATTACAGACCGCTGTCTGTCTCTTAATGGACTGACGCTGTCCACAATGAGACTTGAATGACTTCGCCCGACTTGGCACCTTAATGGCTCCTTAGTATCAGCGTGGCTGACGTGATAATAATAAGGAGGGATCCTGCCTTGTCTCCGTCAGCCCATCTTGGTGACTTCCAGCAAAAAAAATAAAAAAAAATAAAAAGTCATAATGAGACACCTCATTGCTGGAAAAGCTCAGTTTGAGATTTGTTCGTTCCTCTTGTTTGACTCGCTGAGGCAATAAAGGCTCGCAGGACGCTGTGGCATCACCTGCTTGAGTGACAGCAGTTTCGGTGGGATTTATAGAGCATTTTACGAGGCACTTCGCTGTGTTACGTAACCATTTGTTATTGTAACCATGGCGACAATGGTCTCTTTTACAGAAGCGTTTAGTGTTCTTTCCTCTGGCCATGTGGATCTTTATTATTACAATATATACTCCATTATATTGTAATGTTGCCATTCCACTTGGATAGAAACCATTCGACTAAAGTGTATATATGGACAGATGAATGAAAAAAGAGTAAATGAATGATGGTTGATTGAAAGACTCATGGATTGATAATGATAAACAGGTTAGTGGATGCACAAGTAGGCCTAATGTAGATATAGTAGATGGGGGAATTTTGCAATCTGGTGCATCTTATATATAGGCAGATCATTTTCTGTGTGCTTATATACAGACACATCTACAAACACACACGCACGGGAGTCTGAGCATGGAGGTGAGTGCAGTCAGATCACTAAAAAAAAAGGAAATAAAGGTCTGTGCTGGCGTTCATTGCACAGATAACTGTTTCTAAAGATAAAATGGCACTATCACTGTCACCCGCTGGAAGATGGCAGCGCAACGGATCCAAAATCCCGCCCACATTTCACTCTCATTTTGAGTATTATTGCTACAATGAAAAAAAATTGGAATATATTGAAACAATCACACAAAGATGTTGTTGTTATATATATATATATATATATATATATATAATTATACCAATTCAGCCACAGGGGTCAGAAATATTTGCTTTACTTATTGCAAAAGTATTCTATTCTTGAACTTGACTTGTTTTTTCTAAAATAAAATAAAGCTTTTATCCCAACAAGTATATATATTTTTTTAAACTAAGACTTAATTATCATAAGTTAGCAAATTTGTTCTAAAATATAAAACAACATAAATCAATTTAGCTTAACATTATGGTTGGGCGAGACGGATACCAGGATCTGCATCTGGACGATGCCAGCCTATATTTCAAGGTAACGGTGCTCGCGATGGAGGCCCGTTCCAGTATCGACCGCCCTCTTGTGGCCGCGTTTTCAGGAACTAGAAATTAGAAGAATAGGAAATTGCCATTCATTTCATGCAATTTTAAGGAAAATGCTATATTTGGATATACTGTATCGGTCTTAAACCCCTGGGCGTTATTTGACCATTTTTTGGCTTTTTGTTGGTTCTGACCAAGCCATTTCAAAATAAAATAACACCCAGGGGTTAAATGATCAGTCAGGTTTTTGGGTGGAAAATTTTATGTATCAGTAGTACTCGTGGTACTTGGGAAGTTGGGATTGATGTTGGTGACTACTCAAGAGTTGAATTTGAGTAAACATGTAACCTTTTTTTCTTGCCAGCTACGTCATTTTATTCTCACGAGATTGTGACTTTTATTTTCTCAAAAAGTACAACTTTTGCCTGAAAAATATATATTTTTAATTGTTTTTAAATAACTTTTGTTCTCAAAAATACGAGACTATTTCCTTCAAAAATATGCATACATCTACACTTAATTTTAGAAAAATTAATTTTCTCAAAAACCTAAAACTTTTGTCCACAAAATACAATGTCATTCCCATTAGATTATGCCCCCCCCCCTCATTTTTTGGCCCTTATTAGATCATGATTTATTTTCTTTTTTGTTTCAAGATTTTTTTTCTTCCTTTTTTTAAATGATAAATTGTGCCAAACCCACCCCCAATCGTCCCATTTAACGTCTCCACTCCAATGACATGTAAACCTCTCCTGAAAAGTGAGTGGAGCATATAATTATTTCCATTTCGGTTTCATTTCATCAGGTAGCTTGTTGACTTTTGCTCTGCTCAAAATTATGCATGAAGTGAAATCTTAAAGGGATTTAAAAATGGATTGCAATCATGAGCCATTCTTGTCGTGAGAAAAAAAAAATGACGCTGTGCTACGTCTTCATTTGCTGTCAATGAAAGGACCTTTTGCAACGAGCCCTTTCAAAAATGGACAAAGAAAAAGAAGAATCCCTCTGAGGATATTGAAATGTAAGGATATTAAAAACGTCTCCTTTGGGGGACACGAGGCTATAAAGTGGAGAATTTTAATAACAATGCAGTATTGCTCTTGCTGTTCATTATAATAATAAAAAAAAGATGTGGGGATTATTTATTGCTTTATGAAGCCCAGTTTGGCTCAATGAAAAGACATTTTCAACAAATAAACAATGGCGGGCTGTCCTAATTGACAAAGTTCATCTCTATTAATCATCAGTCATTCCTACGTGTTAAACCGCTATTTAAAACGTAACAATAAAACTGTGACTGTCCCCCTTATGTCACATGACTTCCAGTGTATGCCCTTCTTCCCACTTGGGAAAAAAAAAGACCAAAGTAAAGCAAAACACCCGAGTTAATCCTTTCAACGTTGGCAGAATTGAGGTCTGCACAATGTGTTCTGTAAGTACTTGTATGCCCCTTTAATGCACCTTCTTCCCCCTTAAAGTCTTTTTATGCACAGTTAAAGCCCTTTACGCAGCTTAAAGATACTTACTGTGTGTCCTTTGAATTCATTTAGGCCGTTTGTGCCAACTGCCAACTCAACTTTGTCCTTTTGTACACCAAAATCCCTCATCAATTTCGACAAGGAACATTAGTCCAGAACTGGTCCGCATGGAAACTGTCAATCAGGGCCAGAAAACAGACCCTCCTAAAGGGTTAGACTACTTTTAATATGCCCACTAAGTTCTTAAAATATTGGTTTAATTATCAGAATATTATGGCTTTGTATCTCAAATAAAATAATGGTGCACATTACTGCGGACAAGTCTCCTCCGTTGTCCATGTTTAAAAGCCGCCTAAAAACGCATTTCGATTCCTTGCTGTTATTTTTGTTTCATATTTTAGTTTTTATTGTTTTTAGAATTCTTACTGTATTTTTATTTTTGTTACAGCAGCAGGTAACTTAGAGTTGACAATGACATTACTTTGTGAACATTATTCTCTGAAACAATTTTTTTCCATTAATGTATACAACTTTTTTGTCTCTAAACTATTATTTTTTCTTTAAAATAACTTTTTTCTTACATTTTTTCTCCAAACAGTATGACTTGTATTCTCATTAGATTGACTAAAAAAATTTTTTTCTGACATACACAGCTAAAACTAGAACTTAATTTTTTATTATTTACAACTTTTTCTTTAATTTCCCCCTCCAAAATAAACAGCTTTTTTTCTTGAAATTTATTTTATTTTATGACTTTATTTAATTTATTTTGTACTTTTTTAGGCTGAGATATTTCCTGAAAAACAAACAAACAAAATCCTCAAAAATAATTGCTTTGTTTGCTTATTATAACTAGTCATACACGGAAATGAACAATCCTGTCCGAAAACCGAAAATGAGGAAACCGAGATTAAAAACCGAAAGAAAGAAATTAAAATGTGTTGAAAATCTAAAAAAGCATTAACTAAGTTCACATACAAGACCAATGGCCGGCTGCCGCGGCGGGGAATTTTCTGTTCAGCGTGAGCGGCCATGGTGGTTTTTAAATATGTTTACCCTGTTGTGCACTGTGAATTTTTTTTTAACTCCTGAAGATTTGGTTATTCTTGTCATTTGCGTGTGTATTTATAGGTGTGCCATTTGCGTGTGTGTGCATAAGAATGTGTGTGTACTTGCTATATAGCAAGAATGGAGGTACACACCGTACACTGACCTTTACCTGATGGATTGTTTTCTCCCAAATGAAGACATGAGGGAGGCGGGAAAGGTGATGGAGGAAGGTCCCTGGTCGTGCATGTGTGTGCGCGTGTTTGTGAGCGTGTGTGCGGTTGGAGTACCTGGAGATGAGCTTCTGCTCTGCCATGTAATTATGTACTCCTCTATTGCCTCCCCTCCAATATCTTGGCTCCTCTCCCCCGGTTCTCATTCTGCTGCAAACCAAGCCGCAGGTGGTGGCAATCTTGGCCTGTCCCACCGCACTATACATGCACACACACACATACACACACTGGAGGGGTGGAGGGCAGCCGGCCAATAACAGGGCTTTACCTCTCAAATGAGAACAAACACACTCACTTTCATGCTGTGTCTCTGCAGGACTGGCACACACACACACAAACATATTGCTTTTATGCATAAAAGCATAAACAAAGACATAATGACAGACACAAGTTCAATATTTAGCCATTAAAGCGTGTGTCGAGAATGGCATCATCTAGTGTACGTCATCTCAGATCTCAAGTGTGTGTGAGTGTATGTGTATGCATGTGTGTGTGCAGTGCACCATCTGCTGCACACATTGTGGATATGATCATCACTCATAACCTGTTAGCATTTGGCACACCCCCCCCCCCCCCGCCCTCCTCTCCCCTAAATCCAATCTGATGTAGTAACACCATAAGCTAATGTTAAAAGAGCTTAAAAATACAGGATGTCTGTGAACGTGTCACATTCAAGTCTAAAACCTACATGTTTCAGCTGCGAAAATATATATGACTTCTGTGGCTAAAATATACTTAACGGAGTCATTGCGGAGCGTTTTATGCTAGCGCTAGCCATCAGCTAGCTTGCGAGCTAACAATCACAAAGACCTGATGCCATGGACAGGCATTCCTAACTTGGTGTTAAATCGGTGTAGGTCCACATAACAATTCAGGGAAAGGTAACCGTTTATTAACACAGCAAGGCACGTCATTCAGCCTTTGGCTCACCATATGACATTTGAGCTTCATGTTAGCTACATGACACAATGTTTTGTGTACTGATAGTGATAATGGTGGAAATGTTATAAGTGGGCACTCATAGCAGTCTCTCAACTACTCGACTGGGGATTTTTAAGTCGGGCAATTTGAGAGGTTTGTTTAGCTTAGTTAGGCTACAGAGTGAAAAACCTGTTTTGATTTAGCAAATGGTCTATTGGTAACTTTTCATTAGGGTGGTCTTTGTGTATACGCTGCAATAAAGTTTGAAGAGACGTCAGAAGCGGTGTGGGAGGAAAAAATGGGGGGAAAAAGGTTCTTTCTGTTCCTGCAGCATTTTTTTATATATTTTTTTGTGGTCATTGTTATATCTCACAAATGTGGATGAGGCCTTTGATCACCCAGGTGAAGCAAAAAAGAAAGAAAATGAATATAAATAATAAAAGCCAGCAAGGTTATATGAGGCGAGGCGTTCATGGTCCTCAGCCTGGATGGATTCCAAAAGCAACTTGTGCGAGTGAGAGCGAGGCATCGTGACCGGGCAGCCAACTTCACCGCGTGTGGGCGCTTCTTTCTATAATTTTTTTTTTTCAGCATTTCTTGGCAGGTCCTAAGTGTGGATGCTGTTTAATATGCACACGCTCACACTGAAGATGCCATCTGTTGCCATATGACTAAGCAGAATTATCATATCCGCCATTTTTTTTTCATTAGTTGTCGTTCGTATTTGGTTGCAGCATGCTTTTTGTAGGCGGCCGATTTTATTTGGTACCAGGGCATTTCATGGGACTTGTTCGACTTAATCCATCGCATGTCAGCACTATCACGTCGCATTTTTAGAAGTCAGCAATACTAAGTGAAAACACAATGTAAAAGAAACAACACACGAGCTGAAAAATAGATAAATAAAATACATCATACCCAACACAGATGCTAATTATTAAATGTATTATTGTGTACAACTAATTATTTTTGCTTGTCAACGTATAATATATAAAGTATACTAGGGAGAGGGGGAAAACGATACGGAAAATAAATGAATGGGTCAGCTACACCAATTGAAACATTTTGATGGACCTTTGCCCCAAGAAATCTCTTGCAACATGACCATTTTTAATTGAAAATAGCTGGGTTAGGGTTCTAAGACAGGGTTAAGCATTAGAAGTTGTGTTTTCCAACTAGGTTTAAATTTTCAAATTAGTGTTATGAAACAAGGGTAGTATTTCAAGTTTCAAATTCGAATTTGGGCCTCATAGTTTTGAGCTTCAAACCAGGATTAAGTCAGGTTTAGGGTTTCAAAAATATATTTTAGCTTTGAGCTTTGTTAAGGGGTGGCAAAATAAATAATCGTTACGCAAATGTATGACTGCAGCATTTTCTGACCTGTAAATTGCACGTATTGTAAGTGACTTTAATCTCATTAAAATGAAAAGCAAACTCTACTCCCAAGCATTAAAAGTCCAAATTATTCAACAAGCATTTTTGTTCCCCGCGGTTCAATTAGCATGCTCTCTCCACAGCGTTCCTGCTAAATGTTTTTTTAATTAGTTTAATAAGGTCCACGTGCACACCAGAGGGCCACCCTTCTGAGTCGCTGCACGTCATTTAGAGTTTCAAAACCGAGCAGGCCCAGCGTTGTCGCGCTTTCCGAAGGGTGGAAGAGGTAGTGGTAAAAATTGCCACACAGCAGGCGCCATGGCTAGTGTGACCTAGCACTCATGAGCTTTAACGCTACTTGTCTCCTTGACAATTGCAATAGTGTTGCAGGATATGTGGGAAATGGTGAAGCTGTCTGTCTTTTTTGGTAAACCCCTAATAATCGCACATGCTATAATGTTAGCATACCCCGTTGTTGTTTCCTTAGCACTAGGATACCATGCTGCTGTATGTTGTAGGCATTATTTGATTACTTTATTAAGAGTAATCTTTGCGTGTTCAAAATAATTGAATTGAGATCTCATGAAGAAGTTTTCCTTGCAAGGAAAGACACAAAATGAAAGCTTACATTTGAAAGCAATGTCTAGCCCCAAGTGTGTGTCCAATGGAAAACACCCACTCTCTTTATACATGAAAAAGGTTTCTCTCCCCCTCTCAGACTGGACAAAGGGTTAGTGATTATAATAAGCAGACATATGATATACCGATATGTTTACTCCAGCTCCCCGCTAGCTAGGAGAAATGATGTAGACAGGCTTTGACCTTGGACCTTCAGTTTTTAGAACCAAATGACTAATGACATGAGAACTTTGACAACTTTCACAACTTTCAAAACATACACATTCTTATCTCAAGCTGGAAAGGGAGTAAAAAAGTCCAATATATTTCACACAATCATTATCAGTGTTATTCATTAAAATACACACAGTTATATGGTACCAATATACTTATAAGTAAATTCAAAAACAGTAAAAATATAAATTGAAAATGTTAAATGTCTTCAATGTCAGCTCTGGACTCTACAATATTATTTTCCTCCACAGTCTCCACTTAATACAGCATTGCATTTTATTGCCCTAACTGTCCCCTTGAATAAAATGTATACATCATTGTAATACTTTTGGATACATGGCTGGAAATGACACAAACAAACATGCTAACTTGCTAACTTTAGCCCTCAGTCTCCTCTCATGTAAAGCCATCCCCAGCAGCCAAACATCTACTTTTATAACGCATCCTGCTTTGCTTCCCCACTCTTTTAACGTAGCGCAGTATTATTTTCGGCTAAGCCAGGTCATTTATTTATTCATTATCTGACCAATCCCCAGCTGACCGACGCTCTTGGCTGTCAGCCCCTGGCCTGGAGCTGAAGCTTTAATAACCTTTTAAGTGTTTGTCATTAATAATGCCTCATACGCTGCCGCTGACATGATGCGCGACGTTGATCCATCATGCTATGTGGGTTTGTGGGCCGCCGTCATTAGCAGGCGCCACAGCCGGACAGCCCGACTCTTAACTCTTTGACGGTTTGCTTTGAAATCTTGTCCCAGGATGGCAATCATCTGACTGTCAATCATAAACGCCTCGTCTGTAGACGCTCAGGACGTGCAGTATGTGGGATCCGTTTGTGTCTCATATAGACATGATTTTGTTTTGTGTCAGATCAGAGGTTGTCATCAATATTGATTGTTGGAAAATAATTGCAATAAAACCAAAATTGAAATGCAAAATAGCTTATTTGAGGTATGGCACACAGTAGAAAAAAGTAAAGCAGAGAAGAAATGTGCTTTGGGAGTAACAGAATGTGAATGAGTGACCTGAATGGAGGGATGATGATCGAGTGAGAGGCAGCAGAGAGCACACCGTCAACCATACCCACATCTTCCCCTTCTCTTTGACTCCCTTGTCGTATTTGGGTCACGTATTGTTACACTTCGCTGCTATTCACCCCCCACCTCCACCCCCACATTCTTATATTTTGGGATAACTTTCTTGTGTCTCTTTTTGATCCATGTTGCTCCAGCTCTGTCTCTCGGTGTCATGTCATCACTGTCTGCACTTCTTTTTATTCTTCTCTTTTTTTCTGCGCATCCCAACATGCTGTCAAGCTGTGCAACTTGAAGAATTGCTGCAGCGGTTGCCATTAATGTCTCCAATTTGACCTACTTTCACCAAAACAAAAAAATGGAATTCAAATTTAAGGTTCAGTTGTAATGACTGACTTGTGTTTTGTCTATGCCAGACAATTAAAGTTCAGTCGGACCTAAGACCAGGTTTAGACAGAAACCCAAATCACAGAGCGAGAAGTAATGGAAGCCGACAAGTGTAAGTGAGTGAAATCAGTGATTATTTAAAATACTAGCAGGAAGCATTTTATTGGTCACTTAAAATGAACTTCTCATGAAAAAAAGTCTAGTTTTTGAAATTGCTGCTTCTTTTGTAACTTTTACTCCTGCTAAAAGCTAAAAAAAAATGATGCAAAAAAACAAAACAAAACGATCCATTCCGACAAGGCAGGGAACACTCGCTCCAAACTGTCCAAACTGGCTGTGTTGAAAAGGCTGATAAAATAAGCTTAAAGTTTTAGGTCAGCAGCAGCAAACAGCCAGCAGCAGCATAATAATAACAAACACTGTTGGAGAATCCGTAGCTTTAACCTGAAACGACTGACTGTGGAGTTGAAACGTACACTCGAGAATGAGCTCGGAATGTTCTGCCATTCACCTCCGCGTCAACCGCTTTAAGTCAACTCTTATTTATACCAGTCTTCAATAGTGGAAGCATGGAAAATAATTCTATCTATTCAAGATTTGAGGTAGGAAAATAATTGTATCTTTTCTAAAGGCAAACGAGAAGCAGCTGCATGTGTAGTGAAGGAAAGATGGATAGTTGCACAGGGACAAGATGTTCATTTCTATAAAGTAGAATGAAGAATATTTTTTATTGAAAGGACTATTAGGACCACAGCAAAATGATGTTACAAAAATACAAGAAAAAAGAACAAGGTTTTAATAATCTGTTTTTATTTTTTAAGAAATAGGCTGAAAAGAGCGTTTTTGTGTTGTTGTTTTTTACAGTACAGGGCATCTTTTTAACTTTAACTAAATTTTAGGAATTATTCTGAAATTACTGCATCAATGACTAAAAGATGCAGCCATATTTCTATTCGTTTAATTTTTTTCCGCTTTTATGTTACCAAAAGTATGAAAACATGGGAAAAAATATTTTATTGTACATTTAGAACAGGTGTAAAAATTGCAAATTAATCGCGAGTTAATTATTGAAGTCACGTGATTAATTACTACTAAAAAATAATAATCACATGACCCCCCTAATTTGTTTACATCCTCCTTCCATGGTATTGAGGTTGGGCCCTTATATTTAAGATCCAAGTCGGATGTTTCCTACTGTTTGCGTTCTCTGGCACGCTGCATCAAATCAACGTGGAATCCACAGGAAATGGAAGCAATCCTACACCTTGTAGGCACATTCCCTTCCTTCCTGCTCCTCTCCATCTTCTTGGCCGTGGCCTAGGAACAGAGGGACAGCACAGCGTAATGTGCAGGAATACCAAGGGAGAGCGGCGGGAATGGTGTTGGTATCAAAGGAGAGGCAAGACGGCGCGAGATATCCAGACAGCTGGCCTATTCTTTTATTCATCACTCGCACGCCCACAGTGACTCAGCTCACTCTCTCCCTGTCGTAGTCTGTCATTCTCCATTAGTAATATCTCGCTACTTCTACTACTAGACATCTTGCTTTTATGATTGATCGGATGTGCGTGCCCCACTAGTACTAAATGTATCACTGTTTAGTGCATGTTGTCTGAATTGGACATACTGTAGTATGGAAAACAAATTATTTAAATTTTGAGTTCTGCCCCCACCTGTCAAAGAAATACTGCTTCTATGAATTAAAAGTTGTTAGTAAAAGACCTTTTGTTAGCGTCACTCTTCTTCACAAAAGGATGACAGGCGATAGGGCAGAAAGCGACATCCAGAGATCCAGATGAGGTGGTGGGAGGGCGAGAATGCATATCCTGTCAGCCAGGGAAGACCGAGAGAGCTGGATAGAGGAGAAGCAGGGTGATGTGATTGATACGAGGGAGAAGAAAAGTGTGCAAATGAGATCCAGTCAAAGAGTTTCGAAAAGAGTTTGAAGCCTTCTGTCAACCACCGCGGGCCAAATCTTCACTGGCCATCTGGAAGACGCTTCCCTCATTCAGCCACCGCTGACGTTGATGGCTTCTTTCAGTGAAGAAGCTCTCAAAAGTGTCCTGATGCTGTCATCTGTAGTGGAATTTCCGAATCGAATGCCGCCTGACATCTGAGAATCCACTTTTTCAGTGCACGGTATAAATGCGCTTTTGGAATAATATTCAACATTATTGCAGAACACGACCATGAGTAGGATCGTCTGTACTGACCCCGATCGAACCTCCTTCAGTCGGTGCTCTATCCGTATATTTTTCAAGGCTTTGCGTCATCAAGCACTCACCGAAAATACGGATGGACTTGCTGAAAGGCGGGCATCCGCCAATGACGGGTCGATGTATCTGCCATTGGTATTCCATTTCAGTTTGAAACTCTACTTTCATTGTTACTGTATTCTGTTGCACTCCTAATCAGAAACTCCAACTTTGGTTGGTATTCCATTACAATTCCCTTAGCCAGAAAGTCCAATTTTCATTAATATTCCTTTACACTTTTCCTAGCCAGGAACTCCCAACTTTCTTTGGTATTCCTGTCGCACTTCTCGTAGTCATAAACGGCAACTTTCATTAGTATTCCATTGCACTTTTACTAGTCACAAAATTTCCATTGGTTTTCTACTTGACTTTTTCCAGCCTGAAAGTCAATTTTTTGCTGGTAGTCATTTGTACTTTTCCTAGTTCTAAACTTTCTTTCATTGGTATTCTTTGCACTTTCTTTTGTCAGAAACTCCAACTTTCATTGATATTCCATTGCACTTGTCTTGGTGGGATGTTTCAGTCTGAGCTGCTGTATTGTAAGTGATGTTTTGGTTTGAAATGTGCAGGTAATTCCTTCCTGAAGCTGTGGATAGACATTTTGCTAATGGAAGATCCTCCTGCCTCTGACTTGAAGCCAGGAATCGTTTACTGGCGATGGCTCAAGCCTGACACTCATCTTTGTATGTTGGACAGGCACACAAACTTTTCGCTTTTTCTCCTGACTGGAAGTAACTTGGAAGAGGCTGCCCTATTAGACACATCCGTAAGCATGAGCATTGGCCAGCACTGGCTTGTTCGTCACTGTTTATCCCAAAGGCATCATTTGTATGCTCCCGCCTGCTCCCCCTCGGTGGTCCTCAGACACAAACAACCCAGACAAAAGGCCACATGTCTAGTTTGTCAAATTAATCTACTCCCTCTTTAGGTAAACAAACGTGTCTCGTCTGCAAAATCCCGACTTGTCTGCGAAAAGCGGGCTGCTTTGATTGGTAGGCTCTATCTGCCAGCACGTAAATGCTACTCCAATTATTTTGCGGCCTCTCCGAGCACTGTCAAATTAGCAGCATATCCGAGGCGAGCGCGCCTCTCTGCTCACCTTTCCGGCGTTCTCCCTGACAGGCGGGCGAAAGGGAGTCTGACATGACAGAAGCAGGGAAAACTCGGCCTCTGCGATCGCTTTAAATGCAGAAGCCGGTACATCAGACAGACGCTGACACCGGGCTCTTTGCCTCGGAAAATTTGCCAGTCAATTCTTTAAGCAAGACTACTTTATGGGCACAAGAGCGGAGGAAATGTAAGGAAACGTCTGCAAATTGAGGCTTAGCTATTACAACTGACAGTCAGCAGACGGGCAATGCCGTAGAGTGCATTCCGGGTCAGTTGTTGGCCAAATCAACAGCAAGTGATTTTGACGAGGCAATGGGGTGTGTAACATCAGGCACTAAGGTGTGGATCTCAGAATACGCAACTTGGATATTTATTTTTATTCATTATTTGCTTGACAAATACTGTCTATTTCCAACCTACAAGACTGGGAATGGGAATGGCAAGGACAAAATAGATCAATAAAGGGACAGGACAAGACAGACGGATAGATGGATGATTGGATGGATGTTGGAATAGACAGGTAGGTAGACAGAGAGGACATAAGTGGTTTAATGTGGAATCTCAATTGGTCAGTTGGTCGGATCGACTCTCAGTTTGTGGGTTAGTTGGTCAGTCAATATTTATTTTCTTTTTTTTTTTTCTTCTTCTTTCTGGAGAGCTCAGTATTGTTCATTCGGTAATTTTACCAATTTGACATGTCATCATCATTGCTCTCCTTTTTTTTTTACAATATTTTTTAAAATTATTATTATTTTTGTGTACGTGGGTGAGTATGTGTATGTCAGTCAATATTTCTGCTTGTCTCTCTATCCATCCATCTGTCCCTCCATAAACAAATCTCTCCAATCATCTGTCCATCTATCAAACTATCCGTCCAGCTCTCTGTTTAACTACCTACCAGTGGTAAAACTGACTAGTCCAAATTACTAACTACCACCCTCCAATGATTATAGCTTGAAGTTTTGCCATTAAAAACATTTGTCACAGCAAACTAGCAGCAGTTCAAGCATGTGGAAATATTTGACCAAAAATCTAATCAGTAGCACAGCCAATTACAAAATATGGAAGTCTAGCCGGAATTGTAATAAATCAGCAAAATTTATAGAAACATGGTCTACGTATATAGAATTTTTTAACCTAATTCTGGTTACTTAATTCTGTCTGTTAGCGAGAGCCACTACATCGTGATAACTTACATTGATGTTTCTGCATTTGGCAATTTATTATTATATTATATTATTAGTATGGGATTTTTTTAATGGGCTTTAGGTGAACTGATGAATACACACACGCTCGCACGCACGCACGCACGCACACACACGCACATACACATACTCACCCACATACAAAAAAAATATATATATATACTGTATATATATATATATATATGTGTGTGTATATGTATATATGTATATATATTTTTTAAAAAAAAATAAAAAAAAGAAAAAATGAGAAAAAAAACGTTTTTTTTTTGTTTTTGTTTTTAAAAAAGGAGAGCAATGATGATGTCAAATCGAATGAACAATACTGAGCTCTCCTTCAAAAAAAAAAAAAATGTAATAAATCAGCAAAATCAACAAATGGCCTCCATTAACAGTTATATGACAGAAAATATACTATAGTGTCTGCTTGGACAATACGATTTTTCGACAATTCAAGCAGTGGTCAATCAATACAGACTTTAAGAAGTGCATATGACAAAAACAACACAATGACGAATACTAAGTGTGAAAGTTTTGCAGGTTTTTGTTTGCCTTATCTGCTAGTACTTTTTCTTAGCACAAGTTTGACATTTTTGACACACACACACACACACACATTGACACACACTTACACTGGCGTGACAGCAGGCGTGTAAACTGCAGCCCAAACAAGCCTTGTTCTTAAAAGATACCTGCGCTCTGGGGACCCCGGGGGCAGCGACGCCTGATGTGTGTGGCGCTTATTTTGGGTCGAGGGGGAGTGTCAGTCAACGTGACAACCTTTTTTTTTTTTAACACACACATACACACACACGTTTATTAGTACACAGGCTTCGGGTAAGCCTTGACATGCTCTACTGAAAGCAGCGATTCTGTTTATATTCTTTCAGATTTTATATTTAATACCAAGCAGCAGTTCACTTAGGAATTATTGTGTGTTTAAAAAAATACTGTAGCTCTTTTTGAAGTAGTGTGTTGTTGTTGTTTTTTTTGTCTGTGTGTTAGTTGTGTTGTCATGAAGCATTTGGGGTTTGTGCCTGATGAATATTTGAATTATTTTACCGGTAATCTAGATTAGATGTTCAGAATTGTTGTATAATGAAAGGTTTGAGATCGTTTTTAAAAATGCCCAAAATATTGCACTTTTTGGTGGAAATTATATATATATATATATATAAACAGGTCATCATAATAAAATAAGGGCAAAACTTGATATTTAAATTGAATTTGAACTTGAAACTATAGTGATAATCAAATAAATCAAAATACTCTAAAAGGGATACATTATCAAAGCATAGCATTCTATGGACAGTCTATGGATTGTAAGTGTTTTATACACCCAACCATTTTCCCCCTATAAACTGGCCACTGGCTGTTCGTGTTGTTTATTTTATCACTGGGACTATTGCCTGAGGGCAGAGCAAAGAGCACAGTATGAGAGAAAACTTTTATTTTGGCCGAGATAACACATTTGGATGAGGCCACAGGGTGGAAATAAAAAAAAAAAAAGTGGGGTGGGGGGGGGGGGGAGAAAAGAGGTTGTTGATGAAGAATGATAATGAGTGAGAATGGACGTAATGGCTGAGACCAGTTTAGGGGGGCATGCTGGAGGCTAATCAGGAGTTGCTATGGATGTGTGCAAGGGTTTCTTGCTGGCGGGCATGTTGACAATGAAGGCGGGCAATGGAGACGCGTGGTTGCCTGCAGAAAAACGTTTTTTCTTTCTCTCTATGGTCTAATTTGCGGTTACTTAAAAAGCCCAAAGACGCTGGCCTTTGTTGCCTTTGTGGGGACATTGTGTATCGTTAAACAACCTCTCAACTTGGAAGTGTAACATTCTTCCATGCATAAAAACAGACATGCAGTCACTATGATGACGGTGAAGCTCTGTCAGTTTAAAAAAAAAAAAAAAAACATGGAACAAATATATTGGAATCAAAGCTCAGTCAAACTCGCTAAGTAATTTTAAATCCAAGCTTAGAACATCTTTGTCAAGTCAAACCCAGTTAACCTCATACAATCACCTTGTGTGCAGTATCTCACAAAACTGAGTGCACCCCTCACATTTCTGCAAATATTTAATTATATCTTCATGGGACAACAAAGAAAAATTCACCCTTTGACACAATGAAAATTCATCATCTTATAGCCATTGATAGCTAAATCCCCCTGGCAACAAAAGTGATTACAACCTCACCTGGTTGCAACCACACAGGCTCGACACCATCTTAACCAAATACGTTTATCTTGGTCTCATCAGACCACAGGGCATGGTTCCAGTGGTCAGAGACGACAGCCATCTCAGACCGATATGATCCAGCGTGCGGCGTGTGGTCTGAGCACTGACGGGATGAAATGAAGAACTGCTCAATTTGAATGTTTTCACTTGGTGTACTCACAGTGTCAGTCCAAAGTGAGCATTATTACTGTATTTGTAAAGGCACGATTTTGGATACAGATCAATGGATGGATTACAGTAGTGAGAGATATTCGATTGTACCTAATGAAGTGTCTTAACTCATTCACTGCCATTGACGGCTATAGACGTCAAAAATTAATTTTAACTATTTCTATTAGTTTCACATTTTTTTCCACTTTTGTTAACAAGAGTATGAAAACCTTGATTTTTTTATTGTACATTTAGAACAGATTAATTACAATTAAAAAAATATATTGCCAGAGGCCCCTAATTTTCAATAATCTTTTCTTCTTTCTTTTTTTAAATTAGGGACATCAGGCGATTTATTATTTTAAATTGTAATTAATCGCATGACTTCAATAGTTAACTCACGATTAATCACAAATTTTATATCTGTTCTAAATGTACAATTAAAAAAAAACTAGGTTTTTATACTCTTGTTAACTAAAGTGGAAAAAATGTGAAACTAATAGAAATAGTTCAAATGAATTTTTGACGTCTATAGCCGTCAATGGCAGTGAATGAGCTAATGAATATCATAGTATATTGGATGATTTTAGTTGATCTGCAAGCAGGTGGATGTTGGGATGTATGGGAGGGAGGATAGAAGGCTGGATAGATAGCGATCTGCTGTGCATGAGAGCGTGAACCTCAACTGAGAGCAAAGGTTGGGCGAACGAGTGACGGCGGCAATTCCGCTTCTCCCCGCGCCGCAAATCGAGGTGAGCAGGAAGGGCACGGAGGCTTAACTAAGACATCCGCATCCCATCATGGCACCTTGGGGTGCTCCAAGTGAGGCTGCTGTTGTATTTGTCCACACGTGTGACTAATCCACACTTACTGACTCTCAAACCCGTAACATTCCTCTACAAATGGGTTAGTTCCTGAATGTTATTTCCTGCGTTACTTCCAGTACAACTGCATTACTTCCCGTGTGTGGGTGTGTGCGCTCGAACAAGGTCATGAGCCGTGCAGTGTCCGAATAAGATTACTGCCAATTAAGAGCCCAGTGTGTCTCGCCCAGCCTCAGCTAATTCACTTAACCCCCGATCCCGCAGCCGACAGTCGGTTTGTTTACGCGTCCCCACCCCATCCCAGAAGACGTTCTAGTTGCCATGCCAACACGCCCTATGACTGTTTGCATCCTCGATATCCTTGAATGCACCCGGAGAAGGATCCGTCGAAATGAATCGTCGATCGCTGATGCGTTTCAAGTCGCTGGAAAAAAGACTGGCCAGCCGTGTAGTTTGTGGTTTCTACTTCTGCTCTGCTCATGCTTGAATAAATATGTAGCGCAATGAAAAACACATTTGGGGGGAAAAAAAACAAGGCAGCCAAATAAGATAGAAACGGTTTTTGATGTTACTTCTTCACAGCAGCAGTCTTCAAGTGTAGCATGTCATCTTGTGAAATAGATGGAATTGAGCGTTACCAGATATGAGCCCACTTACTTCAATATGCTTGTATTGTGTGTCAATCAAAAGAATCGATGGCGTTGCGCTACTACTTCTTTTTTTTTTTTTTGTTAACCAGTCAACAAATTGTGACAGACAAAATCAAAAAAATCACAAAAAAAAAAAGAAAAAAATTGACCTGCAGAGACTGAGGTGTTCCGTTCTTTTTTACTTTCTCAAGGAATTCAATGTCCAGTGTTGCCAACTCCCCAGTAAGGAAAGTAGCTATTGGCTATCCTAAAAGTAGCTACAAGTCGCTAAATGATGTCATTGTTAAGTTGGATACTTGCATGTAATAGTAATGGACACTGCGGAAGAGAGGAATAACGTCGTGGGAGAGACAAAAAGTTAGTTTATTAGTAGATGGCGTAGATTTGTCGCTAGTCACTTTTAACAAAAACAAATTGCCAAGAGGCTTTGGAGAGTCGCCAGATTAGCGAGAAAGTCGCTAAATTAGCACATTGTCAATAATCAGGTTTCCATCCAAATGTTTCGAAGTTTTTATGCAAATTTTGTGAAAATGCGCAAAACGGTCATGTGACTTTTGCCCGTTTCCATCCGCTCTTCTTTTGCGAATATGCGCCGCGAGATGACGTAGTGACGGAACTTTGGGACAATGGGGAGTTCCAGGTGGGAATGTTGCTTTTGACGGACTGAACGGAAGTAGTTTGTCTTGTTGGCTTCCCTCCCGCATGTAAGTGAAGTGTGTCGTTACATTGATGTTAATAAAGCCATCTAAAATTGCATTCATGTTTTTTTTCTTTAATTAATTATAAAAAGAATCATGTTTCTTCGTCTCCCCAAACATATCTTACTTCATCATCCGCAATTTATTGTGTCTACAAACGTGCGACGTATATCCGGTCTTGTAGTCGCTTATTCACAAAATCTGTAGCATGTCATCTTTATTTCCTTTCATTACTTCCTGTGAGACTGCAATTTTTGCGTTACTTCTTTTATTTACAGTACATTACATTATGGTTATGCCTTTTTTCACTGCAAAGGAATTTCTTTGATCTTCTTAGTAGCTAAAATGAAGTTAATGCTTCAGGGTTTTGTGCCAGATGTTCAATTTGGCAGTACAATATCTTAATATCAACATGACTATACTTAATTTGTGATGCTATTGCTTTAAATTAGAATGATTTAATGTTCCACCTGATGCATTCAAATTAAACAGGAGCGTGTTCCCACTAGTATAATAAGTATAAGATATTACCTCTTTTACTACTGAAATGACCATGAAGTACGGCATTGAAAGAGAAATAATGAAGGGACTCATTTGAATTGTGTGTGTGTGTGTGCATGTGAGCGCCTTCTCAAAGAATTATGCACGTTGCCTTGCACTCGGGTCAGAGTTCAAAGGTTTAGCTCGTACGTGACGTTCGGAAGCATAAAATGTTTTATGGATTTCTCTATTTACCACGTCCTCTGAGATGCTATTATTAAAAACATAAACATTTTTAAAAAATAATGGTGGAGGTCTGAGGATGGTCAGAACGGTTGCATTGCATCATCAACATCTCAAATACCTTCGACTGAACAGGTCATTTTTGCAGGTATTACACTCATCTTACATGCCCTCATTCAGTTGACTCAGGCAAACATGACCACTAAATGAAAGAAGTGTTGCTTACGCCCGTTCCAAATTGACCCAGGCTAAGGTTATTTTAGTAAACTAACCCTAATGAAATAACTAGAACTAAAATTAAAAAAAAAAACATCATTAAATAAAATGATTAAATAATTATGTTTTTATTTTCAGAAATTAAACAAAAATGCTTTAAAAAAAAAAGCTAAAACTAACTGAAACTAGGTAAGAAGTGTATGTCATTTTACCATGTTGTCTATTAAATATTGCGCACAAGTAATACACGTTTTTTTAAAGGATCTTTGTGCAGTTTGTCACTTTTTTACTCGCGACTGCCACCTCTGGACCAAAGCGTAACTGCAACATCTGTGTCGATCTTAAAGTGACAGCCACAATTGACAAACGAAGACATGACTTCAAATGAAGTAAGAAAAACTCCGCCCCTCCCCAAAGAAACTGTGGAGTGTGCAGGGTTCGCACACATACTATATAGGGAAGATAAAAGCTGATCTGTGCAAAACAGTCAGGGCTGTTCGTACTCATCTGGGCATTGGTGAAGCATGCATGATGTAGAAAAAGCTTTAACATTACCTTGTTAAAAGGCACAATGTACCTTTAAAGACTAATACTAAAACTAACCAAAACTAAACTAAAACTAAGCATTTTTGAAATAACTAAAACTGAGCCGCCCACAAAACTAATTAAAACTAACTAAATTTAAAAAACAAAACTCAAAATGAAATAAAAACTAACTATAAGGAAATTTCCCAAATTATAAAAACCCTGATCCAGGCTCATTATTTCCATCATTTTATTCAGGTTATTTTGGTGCAAGAGATGTCATCTCATACCTCAGACCCCACGAGGCGCTGCTAAAAAAAATTCCAGGCTTGAGAAGTTGTGAACACAATGGTGAAAAAAAATGCAGAACGGTGGTGAGGGTGTCGTTCTGTTCTTGTCAAGGAGAACTCAAAGTGTACTGAAGAATAATGGATTCTGGTAGGTGCTTGAAGGAAGGGAGTGCACAAAGACGGGATGGCATCATATTAACTGTACATCGCGACAAATGAAAAAGTTCTCATTTATGTATTCTCTTCCGGGTAGTCGCGTGAATTATGTCTGATGTTAAAGGATTCTTTGCAAGGCATCAGTAACTAATTGGAACCAATGCAACTGACGTGTTACCTTAATCTTGGTTGAAGTACGCTGCAGTAGTTTTGCATTTGTATGTGATCATTTCTGTGAGTAGTAGTGACAAGAATCTCTCAACACTTGAAATGCCATGGAGTCAGAGATCTCCAAAAAAAAGTCACAAAAGCTTTTTACTGCAGCTTTTCATTGTGAACGTGCTGATCCTTGCACTGCTTTTCAACATCCTCACAGTTGGCACACCACCTCAGAACAATTTCCGTTGCAAAGCCTACATTCAAGCTATGCAACCCCCTTCAACATCCCGACAGAGTTGGTGCACCCACCCGTGCTCTCACCAGGGCTGTTATACTTTTGGGATTTTCATTTGAGTTTGTTTTTATTTAGTTTTTGTTTTTTATATTTTGTTTGTTTTTATTAGTTTTCAGAGTGGTTCTGTTAGTTTTTATTAGTTTTAGTTGTTTTTTTTTGTATGCTTAGTTTCAGAATTAGTTTTCGTTTTGTTTTGTTTTTATTTTTTTAATGTGTATTACTTGTGTGCAGAGGTGGCAAATCCAGGTCCAGAAAGTAAAAACCCTGCCACAGTTTGGCTTTAGCCATTGATGCTAGCTAGCTAGCTAGCTAACTAGCTAGCTCCTTAGCAGGTAAACGAGTACCATGAGAGCTAGCCAGGGAGCTAGCTAGCTAGCTAGCTAGCTAACACCTGGGGTTTAAAGCTAAACTGTGATAGGGTTTTTACTTTCTGGACCTGGATTTGCCACCTCTGCTTATGTGCAATATTTAATAAAAACAGGTTAAAATGAGAAAAGTAACTCATTTCTTACCTAGCGTTGCATTTCATCATCTGAAGGTGCGTTTCTATTGGCTGCTGCTAGATGACGTCACTTCTGTGTAACACTTTCAAACGTCCTTATTCCAGTTAAATAAATATACTTAAAATCACCTTTAAAATCATCCCCAAAGGCTAATGCATTACATTAATTACCAAAAACTAAAACGAAGGACATTTTTGCGTTTGAGTTTTAGTCAGTTTTGTAAATATAAAATGTAGTTTCAGTTATTTTCGTTTTTAAAAAAGCATTTTTTATTTAGTTTGTTAACAAAATAGTTTTTTGAATTTTAGTTTTCTTTTTTGTTGTTGAATAACTAATGTGTTTTTTGGATGCAACTTGACTGCTAAAGGAGAACACTCACCGTCTGCACTGTTGCTAGTTAAAACTCTCTTTCCCCGTTTGGTTTAACAAGCTCATTATTTCTACGTTGCTTGTGTCCTTTTTGTCCATCCCTCCTCGAGAAAGATGCTGGATGATGTGCATCGCTGTCGGAGGGCTTCAAGTGGGGGGACGGATGATAACGCTAATGATGTGGACCACACTTGTGTGTCGCACCGCCTGCATGCATATTCAAAGGATTTTATTTTTTTTTCAGGGCCCTGCAGAGAGGTGAGGCGCTCAAGGTTTGATGTAGAGGGCAAGAAAGGACAAAGCTAGGAGGTGATTAGGATTGTCACAGAAGCTTCTGTCAGCAAAATGATTGTAGTGTGCTCAAGTATAGACGTATATGTAATGTGTATAAACGCAGTATATAGTGCATATCAAAACCAGGGTTATTACAGTTTTGGAATTTTCAATTTAGTTAGTTTTGATTTTGTTTTGAGTTTAGTTTTTTAAATTTAGTTAGTTTTAATTAGTTTTCATGTTGGTTCTGTTAGTTTTTATTAGTTTTAGTTTTTTTTAAAAAAAAATGCTTAGTTTTAGTTAGTTTCAGTATTAATTTTAGTTAAGTGTTTTTTTAGATGTGTATTACAAAAATCAAGCACGCAAAATTGTCAACTAGGAGCGACGTCATCTGAATGTGCTTTTCTATTGGCTGCTGCTAGATGACGTCTCTGCTGTGTGACACACTTTCAAACGTCCTTATTCCGATTAATATCAAAATAAATCTACTTCAAATCACATTTTAAATCATCCGCAAAGGTTCATGTATTAAATTAATTACCAAAGACTACAACGAAGGACATTTTCACTATAATTAGTTAGTTTCAGTTAGTTTTCTTTTGTTTTTTTAAGCATTTTCGTTTTTATTTTATTTCGTTAACTTTGGTTAAAAATATATATATATTGAATTTCCGTTAACTAAAATAATCTTGATCAAAACTGGTAGCCCTTCATAATCACTACCCAAGACATAGCTCAAAAAGATTACTGACCACTGAGCTAATGGTTAGCTAATCCCTGACGCTAACATACTATAGTTTACCTGTATTGTGGATTTTATAGTGACAGTGGAAATTAAATAATGTAGTTGTATCTCTTTTCTTTGGGTGGTGAATCTTGCATGTTGTCATTCTCTTTTTGACAATTTTATCATAAATATAATCCTTAAATCCCGATGGAATAATCTCCCTCTATAATATACTTGCTTCAGGTGCTCTCTGCATCAAAGCTTCCTGGTGGATCATGTTTGTGTGCGCCCCCCAAAAAATAGCACACTTGCACACTGCAAAAGTTAACAAAAAAAAATAAAATAAAACAGCAGGATGAGTCAACTCATGTAGTTCAAATCTAAGTCAATGTTGAGTCTTTCAAAGTTTTAACGCATACTAAAATTGGTGACTGTCTTGAGTCAAATCACGTGACTCACACCCCCCACCTGTGCTACACATGTCAGTTTTCACAATTTATTGCCGTTTTTTCCAGGCGGCATTGTGAAAATCGATAGCGTAGTTACGCAGCGTGCAATTGACTGCCTGTGAAATTGCAATCAAACAGGCGCTATTACCCGTAACCAAATAGACACTAAAAAGATAAATGATGTTTTCAAATCCCTCCACCCCTTTGAAATTATATTACATGTTTTACTTATGATACATTAAAGGAGGGAAAATGCTTCTTTTGGGCATCCCGACTTGAAAGAATATTGCGTTCGCGAAGGATTTGAAGCCTCTTTTGCAACTAATTTGTGTAATAAAATCAACTACTCAACAGGATTCACTTTACTGTAAACCATGAGCCTATTTTTTTTTTCTTTTTGTGTATTTACGGCACTCCACACATCACATTGGAAAAAGATTGAAAAAGAAATTGCGGACACAATGTAAATATAACTTAGGTTCATTTGTTGTTTCAGTGTTAAACACAGCAAAAGGTGAAGCAAAACATCGGCAACAGCCCAGACAAAACGTGTAAAAACACGGCGGATGGAGACAAAAGAGCGGGGAAGGGAAAAAAAACTCCTCCAGAGGGACGCAATTAGACCTTGGGAGATTTCAATTACCACCTCGATGGGCCTTTCAAGATCAATAAGCAGCCTTGTATGTCGACGTGATGGTTGTCTGAGGGGCTCATCGCGTTAGCAGACGCTTTTGTGGATGCGCCCCCTCTTATTGTTGTGTGTGTGTTTGCGCTGCTAAATATTCATGCGTTTCATAAACGGCAACATCATGTGATGGATCCACGCAGCCGACATGAGCGATCATTGGGGGTGAGGAGATCAAATAGTACAGCTGAACCAAAACAAGATTGGAAAATATCGCATGACTTTCTCCCCACCCCAAACCCCCCCAAAATGGGAAAAATAGCACGGGCAAATGAAGTTATTTTCTCATCTTGTTTTGTGCAGGGTACAATAAAATCTCAAGAATATCAATCTGGAGCGGCCCAGCGTCAGAAATTTTGGTCTTGGATATGTTCTTTGTTGCAGCCGGAACGTTGATCTTAAATCTGTGCAGGGTACAACAAAATCTCAAGACTATTAAGGAGGTTTGGGAGTTTTTTCTTGGCAAGTCACTTCAACTCCATCTATTGTTAAGGGGGACAAAAATCAAGCACACAAAGAAATGTACACTTTTCTGTGAAACGAGGAGTGTGAGGATGTTTTGCCGCATTCTGAACACTCTTGAATACTACTGGGTCAAAAATAACCAATTTTTTTGACCCAGCATTTTTGAGAGTGTGTGTGGGCGAAAATGAAATTTCAAGAATATCAAAGTATTCTGGGGCTTTTTGGCACAACAAGAAGAACAATGTAGCTACTGTCACATAAGTTAGTAAAACCTGAATTAATACACAGTGTGAAACATGGAGGAGGCTTGGTTATGTTCTACTTCATCTGGCACGTTTGTGAGGGTTCAATGAAATGTCCAAAAAAGCACAGCATTCTGAAGTTCAAATGTTTACTGAAGCGTAATTAGGCTATGTTCACAATGCAGCTCGATTACGATTTTGTTTCCTTAGCTGTTTTTTTTTTAATCCCACCCACACAATTCACATTCACAAGAAACTAAAATGTTAAATATTTACAATGCTTCACCTTCACCCATTCACACACACATTCTCACACCAATGGCTAAAACCAGTTAGCATACTAGGCGACACTAGCAACTAGCATAAACTGGTGTGACATCACACACACAAGCATACACCTATGCTATAGTGTACAATAAACACTTTACACAGGCATTCTAAGTGATTAAATTCAACTTTTGTAATCTACACGTAATAAGAAGTGTGTGGGAATACAGGCAATGTGTGACTGTCAAGTGTAATGGCACGAGCGAATGCTAGCTGCTAAAGAAAAGCAAAGGAAAACACTTCACTTGCATTTGGCATGAGACTCGAGGTGCATTCAATGACCACTCAAAGTGTAGGAAATGGCATACATACAGAAAACTCAATCAATGAATCCAACACCGTAGCTTTGGAGTTCATATTATTCTAGCACCTTTGCCCGAATCCTACGTGGCCGCTGGTGAACGCATCACTTAGCTAGGGTTTCGGTTGCCATCCCATTTCTCACTCTCCCTTATCCATCACTTCCATCCCCCGAATTGGAAGTGACAAGCCACTTACGCAAAGGTGTCTACGCCTAGCAACAACCCCCAACCCTCCGCTGCTTTCCTTCGACTGCCACCCATCAGCAGCCATGTAGGCCCACTTAGAACTGTCAGCCTGATTAAATGACAGCTGGTTTTAGGATATGTTGCAGGTTATATCTGAAAAATATGTCCAGAGTAATAAACGTCCTCGGTTCCGCTTCTTTAAATCTGCCAATGAATCTCCCGCCTGTCACTATGGTGACCATAAAAATGTCTCCATAGTCCTCGATGGACTAATTGACTTATTTTGTTCTACTTTCTCTCCACAGGTGTGAAGCTCGATGGAACTGCGCTGCAATCCAGGGAGGTATGTTTACTCCATGCACACACACACACACACACACACACGCACACACACACACGCACACACACACACACACACACACACACACACACACACAGTCAGGCACATGCTCACCTGTTATCTACTGCAATGGGAGCGAATGTTGGCCCTGTATCTCTCAGCGTGTCCGATGGCATCAATGTAAGAGGATCTGACCTCGGCAGTATCCAACACCGCTTGTGTCTTAGTCAGACTAGACTACTCCTGTTGTTTTTAATTGTGTCCGCGCTTTGTGTTATAAATAACACACAGATTTGTGTTATTGTGTCAAAGATTATTTGGGTAGGGGTGCTTACCTTACCTACAATAAAAATATATTTATATATATAATAAAATGAAAAAAAAAAAAGATTTATTTTTATAATGTACATACATACATTTTAACGTATTCATTACCATAAATTCATAAAAAAAAAGATTATTAAAAAATTAGGGGTAACAGGCGATTAAATTTTTTATCAAAGGTTATCGCAAGACTTTACTAGTTAACTCACGATTAATCACAAATTTTATATCTGTTCTAAATGTACAATTAAAAAAATCTAGGTTTTCATACTCAAGTTAGCAAAAGTGGAAAAAAAAGTTAAACTAATAGAAATAGTTCAAATGAATTTTTGACGTTTATAGCTGGCAATGGCAGTGAATGAGTTAAATATGGTAGAATTAATATTTAAGTTAAATAAGTTAAAAAATACACTTTTTTTAGACATCTATTCTATAAAATAAATTATTTATTTAATACAACACAAATATGTTCTATTTACTTGCTATTTAATTGTATGATATATTTTTCTTATGAAATGTCAAAATAAAATACAAATATTTATTTATTATAAAATATATATTTAATTGTCTTTCTAAAAAAATTCTATAAACTATATAACTATAACACAATCAATGCAACACAAACTATCATTTTGTTTTGTTAATATTTTTTCAATGAGTTAATGTACTCACTAAAACACCTTGAAACACTATGAAATGTTTTTTAGTATTAATAAGAATACTATTTAAATTCTTATTTTTTAAATTAATTAAATATTTTTCAATGCTATATTCTTTTTAAATATATTCCCAAAAAATCTATAAATAAATAAAAAAGTATTCTATACTACAAAAGGTTCATGCTGAGTATTTAATGGTTTACTTTTGTTATTATTCCTTTCATTGTTCTTTTATAATTTCTATGCATTTGTTAATTCATAATAATTATATGTTGTTTACCTACTTATATGGATTTTTTTCCCCCCAATTAATATGCTAAACGAGAAGTGGCAAGCAACAAAACCAATCACGAACTATACAGCTCATGACGCTTAGAAATTGCAATCCCGTCATTCGTTCAGAATTAACGCTGATATGACAATTAGCGTCTGATACTCTTTACTCACACTCCATGTAAAATGTTGATTGTTTTAGGGCCATCATTCTATCCTATGCACTAAATGGGTAATTTGGGCTGTTAGAAAAATAACACATCCCGCATGTTTGTCAAACGCTTCCACATGGGGAGCTTGTTTATTGTAGGCTGACACACAGGTTTGTATTACTATCTTTGCGGGGCTATCTCATTGACATAATGCATTTCCTAGCCCCTCCCCTTAACCCCAACAATCAAAAATGATTACCTAACCCTATTCCTTACCCTAACCTCAACCATAACCCAATTCAAACCTAAACTCTAAAACCAAGTCTTGACCCTCAAAAAGAGGTCCAAAATTGCCCCACAGCAAAATGGCCCCACATGGACGGGTGGGCCCCACAAATCAGTGAAATCCCGAAATGTTGGCCCCACTATGTGACAAAAACAAGACCACTCACACATTCTGTCACAAAGGGTTAGCATCACCATCTCGCCACTCAAACCTCACATAAATTGTGTAGTTGCATGAAAGAATCAAAACACTCGCATGCTTCACTTATACTTAAATTTAAGAACCTTATTGGAGAATCTGGGGGAGAGGGGTGGGGGGTTGGGAGGTGAACTGCAACATTGCAGGCGTGAACTGTAGCTTTAACTTGTAATAATACCAGTCACCTCTAGATGGCAGACAGGTCTTATTTGCTTATTTGTATACTGTCCTTGAGTAGGCTTAGTCATTTTGCGCGGCTTTGGAATGATATAATGTAATAAACGTAGTACCTCAATAATATAAAGATTTTGAGTGATGATGTTTTTTGTGGAAAATTGGTACAAAATTAGTTCTTGCACTTAATGTTGGTTTCTTGTTCAACAGTTAAGTTCTGTCCTTGAATGGTACTTTTTATGCAAGGAAGCATTTGGCACTGGAAAAAATCATATATCAAATATCACGTTTTTTTTTTTTCTTGTTTATTTGCTTTGAATCCTTTTTTTTACTGGAATTTATTCAGAGCATGTATTTTGACCAAAAGTCATTTTAAAAGCTTGACTGTAGCAAACCTGATTTACAACAGGATCTTTATCCGGACTCATGAAGCTACCAGAGCCCTTTTAGTCATCTGCAGTGACGATCCCAGATCCAGGATGACATCAATGTCGCATCATACTCGTAAAATGAGTCCAGTGACTTGATGACACCATCAGAGCGTTTAATTGAAATCAAATGTCAGCATGAGCAGTGGCCGTGGGCCTGGTGACCATCAGGCAGTAGGAGATTCTAATTGAAACACACCATTAAGTGTTTATGGGACACCTATATGATAGCAGCATCTCATCATAGGCCCAGGATGGATGAGACGTGTTCTTACGGTGCAACAGCACCATCTAGTGGCACATATAACAACTACGTGTTGCTGTGTGTTGTAAGCAGCTCCCCTTATGCTGTAATTGCTTCATTGTTTTCTTTGGATTCATTCAAATATGTATGACTGCACGTGTATTAAGAAAATGTTTTTGTATTTCACAAATGCGCTTTATATATAGTTTATACCTCCCAGAATAGTGCTTGTCTCCTTGGAGTCGAGTTGATCAGGTTGGAGATTGTGTATTGATTGTGTCCTGTGGATTGTTGCTTCACGTCCTCCTTGGCGACAGTGCTGAAGTTGCCAGCTATTGATTGACAGGACATTTTGCTGATGTATTGTAAAGCACTGGTTAGCATCAGCTATTTTTATTGATTTATTTTATGTATGTTGTTGTATTTGCACGTTCTTTTGTTTTTGTTTTTGCATTAATTGGTATTTAATGTTTAATATAATCATAATGACTATGTATTTTATTATATATTTTTATTGATTTGTTTGAATATAAGGAATTGTTTATTATACAATTACAGTTAAATTTTTTACATACATGGTTTTAAATATTTAATATTGTATTTTGTCTTTTTTATTTTTCATATTTTCACCACAGTCTTAAAAGCTATATGCGCAAAATGATCTTTGGAATGAAAACCCTGAAGAAAATCGAAAGAGGTGCCCAGTATACTGATAATAAGTATGGAGCCTAAAATTGAAAACATTATTGTTATCCAAGACCTATTTGAATACAGAATAGCATTCTTTTGGATAAAAGCCATTTACTCTGTCAATAATAATAATAATTTTAATTTATGCCATCATTGCCCTCTCATTTCTCACAAGCAGATGATTTACTAGGAAATGTTTCAATACAATATTTCTAAAGGGAATTATGCTCTCATGTCTGTGTGTCAGTTATGCATGCCATAAAAAAAAATGCAACAAATTATTTAGTTTATTTAGTTTTTGTTTGGAAAATCATGTTGACAATTTTTTTTTCTATGATATTGTGAATCCCGTGACCCTTGTGATAAGCGGTTCAGAAAATGGATGGATGAATGGATGTTGTGAATGAAAATGGTAAAATTAGGAATCTGAGAAATTTCCCACCGTGTTTGTTCAATTCATTCATATATTAAATTAACTGTAACAGTAGGAAGAATATTTCACATACTATCAAGTACACAGTCAAACTTGAATATCACCAGTCATATCCTTACAGTTCATTCATTGAGGTTTTTCTTTTTCCACTTGGATGACACTTTACAGTTTAATAACATGTATTTACCCCCCACTCCCAATCTCTTTCTCCTCAGGACAAAGACCAAGGAAAATCTAACGTCATGCCGAGTCCGATCTCCCCCATACAGTTCCCACAGTTTTGGAAGAGAGAAGAGCTGAACATAGGTGAATCCCAGGAACAAGACTTGGGCTCGCAGCGCATCTCAAAGAAGCACCGCAAGCTCCTGAAAACAAGTCCTCCCAACCAGCGCACCAACCGCCCTCCCTCCTCCTCCTCCTCCTCCTCCTCTTCTTTGTTGTCAGGATTGTTTTCCCTCCAGCGCTGGAGGAAGCTCTCCAGCCTTATGCAGCAGCGTCAGCAGCTCATCAAGAAGATGTGCGCCAAGTACAAGAGCAAAGTCTCCAAGACCATCACTCAGCAACACGTGAGGAACATCTTTGTTGAGGACAAGCACAAGCTCCTCTACTGCCAGGTATGGTGGGGCGGGGCTTCTGATATAAAGTAGGGAGGCCGGGGCTAGTTATATCACTTTTTATATTTTTATATATTTCTTGGAATCAATACATCATAAACAAAATGTATACCAGATAAAAGACCAAAGTCTTTTTTTTTTTTGTATTCATGTCATTTTCATACAGTAAACGTGTGACATGTTGCCCCACCAATGGGTAAGTTGTCACACTATATGGGATAAGATGTCACACTGGATTTTACAACTAATAAAGCAAAGACAAAATGATCCATTTTCTCCTGTTTTCTTTTTTCTTTGTTTGTTTTTACAGCCAGAGAAATTTTTGTCATTTATCTTGAAAATGTACCAGTCACTGACCAAACTTTAACAGAAAATATTATGAAATAGAATAAAGATTAGATTCCTTAGGAGCTGCTGGCATGTACTGTAGGTCATAGCTCTCAGCCTCAAATGCCTGTTTTTCTTCCCTTAAACTGGAAATTTGAGATTAAATTGAATAAAAAAAATTAAAAAAGCATTTCAGGCAATGGATTGGTGGATGTTCAAAAAAAAAGAAAAGAGGACATTGCTTGTTGGGCCTGCTTTAGCACCACGGCAGAAAAAGAATACAACAAGCTCAAAACGTTTGTTTGTTTTATTTTAACTAATTCGCTGCCATTGACGTCTATAGACGTCAAAAGTCATTTGAACTATTTCTATTAAACTTTTTTTTCCCACTTTTGTTAACTAGAGTATGAAAACCTACAATTGTTTTAATGTACATTTAGAACAGATATAAAATTTGTAAATAATCGTGAGTTAACTAGTGAAGTCATGCGATTAATTACAATTAAAAATGTTAATCGCCTGTCGCCCCTAATTTTTTATAATCTTTTTTTTTTATTATGAATTTATGGCAGTGAATGAGTTAAGATTCGAAGATGCCGGCATTTGCACATAATTTTATGTTTTTGTCTATCTGATGAGTGATGACATAATAAATATAAATAAATAAATCAGACTTCATGTTCAAGCAGTTACTCAGTACTTGAGTATTCTTTTCAGCGCATACTTTTTTACTTGTCTACTTTTTACTTTTACTTGAGTAATATTATTTAGAAGTAACACTACTCTTACTTGAGTACAATTTTTGGCTACTCTACCTACGTCTGTACAAGATGGACTATAACATATGTCAACTTTTCTACAACATAGGTGCCCAAGACAGGCTGCTCCAACTGGAAGCGGACTCTGATGGTGCTGGCAGGTGTAGCGTCGGACCCTCAGAACATCAGCCACAACACCGCCCACATCGGCAGCACCCTGAAGACCCTGAACAGCTTCGACCGGCAGGGCATCATACGTCGCCTGGGCAGCTATACCAAAGTCATATTCATGCGAGAACCTTTTGAGAGGTTAGTGTCGGCCTACAGAGACAAATTCGAGAACCCCAACGACTACTACCACATGACGTTCGGGAAGCCCATCATCTCCAAGTACAGGCCCAACGCCTCGAGGTCAGCCTTGGAGTCGGGCAGCGGCGTCACCTTCCAGGAATTTGTACAGTACTTCATCGACGTCCACCGGCCCATCGGCATTGATATCCATTGGGAGGCGGCCAACCAGGTGTGCAACCCGTGCCTCATTGACTACGACTTCATCGGCAAGTTCGAGAACATGGCGGAGGAGTCCGACCTGCTGTTGCGCTTGTCCGGAGCGCCGCGCAACCTCACGCTGCCCACTTTCAAGGACCGCAACGTGGCCGATGAGAGGACGTCATTGAAGATCACGCAGAAGTATTTTGCGCAGCTTGACGTGTTGGAGAGGCAGCGGGTGTACGACTATTACTACTTGGATTATCTCATGTTTAATTACTCCAAACCTTTACAAATTCTTTACTGACAGACTCCCGTCGATACTTCTTGCCGCCACTCCTGCAGCTATTCCACATCTGTCGTTGAATTGAAGAGGAAGTCAACCTTAAACATTTCTTGACACTAATATGTTAAATGTGACCTCACTAGTTTAAACATTGACATTCTTATTAATATTATATTTGTGGAATATGAGTTATGCAGCAAAATTCAGCCGTTTTTATCCATCTCAGGGGGCGGCCATTTTGCCACTTGCTGTCGACTGAAGATGACATCACAGTTGCTCAGGGCTCAGGGAACGGCCAATCACAGCACACCTGGTTTCTGCACTGCAAAAATTGAAATTTTAAGTAAGATATAATTTCTTAAATCTAACCTAGATTTGCTTATTTTGCTTTAACAAGTTATTTTTTACTTCAAATGAAATTGTCAGACAATATCATTGTGCTTGTTTGTAGATACTTATTACTTAATTATCTTATTTGATCAAGCAGTCTTGGAATTGAGTGTTATGTTAGTTTTAAGTACTGTGAGGGTTAAAACAAGCATTTTCCACATTTTAAGATAACAACTAACCAACATCAAAAGCCTGAACTTTTTTTTTTTTAGTTTTGTTATATTTACTAAGCTAATTTTTCCTTGTTACAGTACCAGCTCAGTGGTCTAGTGGTAGAGTGTCTAACCTCATTCTTGGAGGTTCTCGGTTCAATTCCTGGCTGGATCATACCTCTTTGACTGCCAAAAACGTTAAATAACGTTTAGTAAAATACTATGGAGGAGTGCCAAAGACGTTAAAAGACGTTTGTTTCAAAACAGAGGTGAAACTAACCATTTTCTATGGTTGATTACTGAAAAACGGAATAAGGTAGAAACAAACTTATTTTTCTGATGAAAGATGAGAGTCCAATCTTTCATTTGGTAGTATGTGTGTTTCCATAGTCCAAACACATCATTTTCTGTGGACCTTGAAAGATCAGTCAAAATGCTTAAATCGGCTGGCACCCACGGCATCCCTTTTCTGAAAACGTCTGGCAGTCAAAGAGATACCAAAGACAATAAAAATGGGGCCTGTTACCTCCCTGGTTGACATTCGGATTAAGTTATTCAAGTGTAAAAAAATATATATGTATTTTAAGAAAATAATTCTATTTATTACAGCTTGAAAAAAGTCAGCGTTACTTGTTTTTAGTCTAAAAATACTGTTTTCAAGAGCGCTGTGGTTGAAATGAGCCTAGTATTATTTTCTTTCTTTTTTTAACGGTAAATTTAAGTACGATTTTCTTGTTCTGTTGGCAGATAATTTTGCTTATTTGAAGTAATAATTTTCTTATTTCTTATTTTATACTTTTTTTTCTTAAATTTTCTACTGACCGTTTTGCAGTGTGAAGCTGATCTGTGATTGGCTGTTACCTGAGACCTGAGCAACTGTGATGTCATTTTCACTCAACTGCAAGTGACAAAATGGCCGCCTTCTGATATTGATAAAAACTGCCGGATTTTGCTGCTTAACTCGGATTCCGCTAACGCAAAAGTAACCAGAATACCGCATTTAGACGAGCGGGGCTGCGTAGAACATATTACAAGAATTTTGTTTGTATTTTACAGAAGGGTGGAACTGCAAATGTGTACTAAACGATTTTGACTGGGATATCTTACAACATACTGCAAAGTCGTTGGATCGTCTTTATGAAGTTGTTCGAACGTATTGGTAGAATGCGGGCCAAATGCTTAAAACAAACGTGCACGAATAAGTCTCTTATGGCATTATGGGAAGTCATGGAATATTTTTAGCATTTAGCCTATGTTTTCCCAATATGAACGAACAACTTTACCATTGCGTTCGAATGACTTTACAAATATGTTGGAACGACATGGCCAAGTCAAAACTTGACTCCACATTGGCAGTTCCACGCTTCCCTTGTTTTTAAAACCTTTGTACAGATTACAAGATGCAAAAATGTGCATAATGCTGCATTCAGTTTTTACGGCTACCACTTGACAATAAGCATACCCTTGGCTTTATAAAGGATTTTTCAGATTGGTTATGAGTATGTTTGTTAATGCTTTGAAAAGCCAAAGTTGCTGTAAAATCGTAAGTGTGGAAGTTGACAAGAAATTAGTTTGTTTTAAAGCTGCATCAAGGACGTTCAAATGTAAAAATTACAGATTTTTACACATCTATATGCAGAAGTAATGCCCCGATGTGTAGAGCAAGCCCTAATGTGTTGACAACAACTGCGTCGATAAGCCTATAAATCTAACTATACTTTTTCTTCAGAGGATGTGACGCGTAATGCAGTAATGCGTGTATGAGTTAATGTAATGAGTTTCCAATTCTTTTCTTTTTTCACTTCTGCTTTGTTGTTTTAATTTCTTGTTTTACGCGATTTGAGTTCATTGCTGGAATGCTCAAAAAAAATCAAATACAAATACAAATAAAAGTTTCCACTCGATTGTTGAGTATGAAGTCTGCCGGGAGTAAGAAAAAAAAACGCTTTGGAGGACAGCTGCACACGCCCCCCCCCCCAAAAAAAACCGCCAAGTTTTATCCAGCGTGGCAAAACGAGGCAAAATTTGGTCTGATAGGTGCAGACAGAGGACTCTCTGGGTATAAAGACCCGCCATTGGCATCCTTTCTAAGTTTCTCCTGAGAAGGTAAGATATGCTAACAAATGAAGGAGGAAATTAAAAGCTAATATTGCTTATGAGCGTTGTAAATGTGATCGACATGACATGATCCGTGTATAGCTGATACATCAATATTATTCGCAACTTCAGCGTGTTTTCAGTCAACAATTTATATGAAGAGAACAGGCACGCGTTCCCAATGCGTTCAAAAATATGTTTAAAATAAAGACTTTAGTTTTAGTTGCTTAATTTGAAGGATGATGAGGAACAAATGAATTTGAGCTCAATTGTAAATTTTAACTATAGTTATAATCGCCTAAAATATTACTATCGTTGCAAGCGTCTACCAAACAACACAACATAATTGAATTTGTATTGAGAATGTTTGATATTACAGTATTAACTTAATTTCTGTTCAGTCACGCTCGCACAGGCCTGCGCGGGTCATGCATGAGCATCATGGAGGCTGCATTTACGCTTTAGTCCAGAGGTGGCAGTCGTGAGTAAAAAATTTTTTTTTAAAAGTGTCAATCTCCTTAATGTAGCTTTAAATCCAATTAGGCAAGCATTGACATACAGTGTTCCTTCACTACTTAGCATAGCCGGAAAAAAATCCAACTCTACTTGGCAAAAATTCACCTACCACAGATTCGCAGATATTATTGATTGCATCACCTGTGAAAAGTGAGGGAACACTATATCTGAACAAATTCCAATACGGTTTTGATGCATCGCAAAATCCTACCACAGCAATTCAAAATCTGTTTTCTTCAAGATAAGTCAGGCTTGGAGAATAACAGCACTAGTAAGTAGACATAAGTCGGTTCTTATGAATTTACAAACAAATGAAGCTATAACCGTTATTCATATGCCTTTTAAATGGGTAGCCCCTTATTGTAAAATGGTGCCTGTTTGTGTGACGTTGTTAAAAGTACTATCAACCGTCTTTCAATGCAAACTATATATTATTGACTACAAATACACGGCAATGTAGACTTTTGAAATTATAGATGTTTATGCTTCTTTCAGAGGAAAACATGTTTATAAAAGTGACTTTCAATTATGTCTTGCTGTAAGTCAAATAGTAAAAGCAAATGCCTTTCCACCAAATGCATTGACTTAACTTAAAGAGGAAGTTAACCTTTAACATTTATTGACTTTAATATGTTCTATGTGACCTCACTAGTCTAAACATGACATTCTGATTAATATTCCATTTATTTTATTATGCGGCAAAATCCAGCCATTTTTATCCATCTCAGAGGGCGGCCATTTTGCCACTTGCTGTTGACTTAAAATTGCTCAGGGCTCAGGCAGCTGAGCTGTGATTGGCTGTCACCTGAGACCTGAGCAACTTTGATGTCATGTTCGCGCGACAGTAAGTGGCAAAATGGCCGCCTTCTAATAATGATAAAAACTGCTGGAATTTGCTGCCTAACTCATATTCCACGACCGCTATGTGAATCAGAATACCGTATTTAGACTAGAGGGGCCGCATAGAACATATTAAAGGCAAGAAATTGTTTTTGGGGTTGACTTCCTCTTTAAAGCAGCTCCAGCATTGGTATACCTCTACGTATCCGTTCGTACTAATACACATATTTGATGTACATGGTTTTTGCTAAACATAAACAGTCACAAAATTGACTATATAACAACCCACCCCCTCTCAAACGTGTCCTGTGATGTCCACTCTGCAGCTGTGCGCACTTATGGTAGCATTTTTGTACTTTTATGCTCTGTTAGGTTTTGTGCTTTGAAATACTAATCATCACTTGGAGGTATTTACTTGGGCGTCCAGGTATTTACAGGGTACACCGTGTTGCTGCGTGTTTGTGGTATAGACTTTAATAAGAGTGTTGATAGTAGCAATGCAAATCATTTTGCATATAACATAACAAAGCAGATTTGGTTCTTAGACAATCTAAAAATAAATAGTGAGCAAAGTTGCGAGAACTTAGTAGAATTTTGTATAGAAGTTCTACACTGACTTATAAGTTTGTATTCCAATAATTGTATTTGTTTTTAAATAATGTTTTTATGATTGTAATTTTTATTTCTTGTTTATTTATTTTCCAAGCCACATCATTTAGTTTGGTATTGTTGCTAGGCAGAATTCATAGCGAACAACAGCCCAATTGGCCAAAAACATATCTCAGGATACCAACTTGCCTGGACACCAAATCTTCGGAATCGGACGATGAGAAATTGACTTTAAGCTGAAATGGATTAAAATAATACAACTTGATTATTTCTCAACTTTTCTCCTGAACCTGTTTATTTCATCTGCTACTCGGTTAAGGCCTTCTCCTATTGACTGACAAGTATCAGTTCAAATTATCCAACAATTTATTATAAGTTTATTCAAGTACATTAAACCTTTTCAATTCTCTGTATTAAATATAAAATTCATGTTACAAAGGTAGTATGGGCACTGAGTAGTCCCTCCCTTCCCCGGCCCAATTGCAGCTGATATGGATCATGATACACAACAAATGATGCATGTGGATTTTGCAACTGCCTTTACTGCTCTGTATTACGGTAATTATAAAATTTATTGATGCCTTATAATTTTACAACTGAATTTGAGCTCTACATTGAACATATATTATAAATAAAACCATATTTTGCCACTGAAAATAATGTAACATTTTGAACATGTTTCAGTTTGCCACTAATAAAGTTTTTTTTTTTTTTTTTCAAATTCCTACTAAATTCTCGTGACAAAATGTCCCGCGTTGACTCCCGGTGAACTGCTCAGTCAGTAACACTGTACCCAACACTACACTCATACACACACTGTACCTATCACACCCAGTCTGCAACCTTGTATAAGCTTTTTTCCACTCTTTATTGTGTACAATTGTATAATGGGCATTCAGATGACTCTATATTTTTCTATCTATTTCTAATATATCTCTATCTACACACATATAGTATATAATATAATCAGTGCTTAATGTGAAGTTTTGTTTTGTTTTGATGTCATTGATTGTGACGCCACAAGATGAGCTTGGACTCCTATTGAGTTTTGTGTTTGGTGTGCTTGGTTGCACAATTTTCAAACACAATTATACAATTGTTCCCTCCTTAGGATGATGGACGTTACATCCTGCCTAGTGACCAAACCACCAAATAACTGTTCTTGTATTTGTGAGGTCCAAATGCCCAATTCCAATTTAACGCCTATATTCCGATGTTCATTTCCACGTATATTTCAAGTAACACATCCAATATGGCAGTGACAACACGGAAGTAAACTATAATACAGCTAACCTCCACTAGCATTTTATTGTCTATGTACTACGGCTCTCCAAAGCAAACTTGCCCATATTTGGAAGTGGTTGCTTAGCAGGAAGTAGCCTGGAGGTTTTCCCCTCTGGTTTAAAAGTAGATTGGTTCACACGGTGGTTGCTGATTAGTCCAGTCCAACAAAAAAATAGCACAGAAGTTCATTTTTCATCCTGATTTTAAATGTGACATGCGTTCTTGTCTTTCTATCGGTGTGTAGCGCAACCTAGGACAACCATGCAGTCTTTTTGGCTAATGCTAAAATGAGCTCCAAAACAAAGGACAATTGTGTATGCCAAACTCCAACACAAATGGCACTAAACTTGTGTATTCGCCTTATAATGTGCACTATTAGAAAGTCTAGAGCCAAGGCACATATTTTAAAGGTACGTCGCAATATACGAGGTACTTTGTATGGGTTGGCTACATGCTTTTGTGTTTTACGTGACAAAATGCTCTGTAACGACGTGTGTTTTTTTGTGAGTGAGTGGAAATTCACGTTATTTACACCTACTACCTATAATCAAATTCGGTGGTGCGAGCCATTATGGTGACTTGGTATTTTTTTCTTCTCACTATACTCTGACGGCTTTTGCAAAGTTCCAATATCTAATCTTTAATTAGGTCTTTGTCTGATTCAGTGTTGATTATAACCCCACTCCTTGCCAAAAAATAAAATAATAATCTTGCGTCATAATTACTGCTTTTAGAGCCCCTCCGCTAAACATGATTGATCTGTGTGTGTGTGCGTGTGGACTGAAAGCATTCAGTAACTGAAGTAACAAGTGAATGTATCATTGTTAATCATTGTGCAATTGTGTGAGAAAAAAAAGTGTAAAAAAAAAAAAAAAAGATCTCAAGCCCTTTGTCTTATTTTACACTGCCAATCAAATGGTGACTTTTCAGGAAGACCTTTTTCAGGTGGCTCTTTTTTCCGGCAAATGAGTGTGGCTACTAATAAATTGGTCTTTAGCATTTTAAAGCGGTCTCTTGTCATTTTTTGAATGACTTGTGTTTAGATTTATGTGTATATAATTCACCGAACACTGCTTTATTGAAAAATAAAATGAATATTTTCAGATTCAAGACATCGGTATAGAGGCAGCAAATACAATGAAAACAGCAGAGGCCCCAGAATTGAACCCTGTGGAACGCCATACCTTCCGTTTTACATGTGAATTCATATTGCACGTCCGACAAATTTCTTTGCTTGACATAGTATGAAGGGATTCAAATAATTAAGAAATCACATGACGTATCACAACAGTCACTGAGTGCGTACTATTCTAAAAATATTTTTTTGTTATTTTCCGCATCCAAAAAAGACCATGCCGAATATGAGTATCTATCCACCTGTCTTCTTCTGCTCATCTGGGGTCGAGTTGCAGCGGCAGCATCTTTAGCAGGGAGGCCCAGACTCCACACCCCCCCCCCCCCCCCCCCCCAGCCACTTCGTTCACCTCTTCCAAGAGGATCCCTTCCCCGGCCATTCAGGATACATGTCCCCATGGCATGGCCTCCTTCACGTCCCCGGAACACCTCATCACGTATCCTAACAAGATGCCCTAGCCACCTCATGAACCTCCCAAACAAATACTGTAGCAGCCTTGTTTCCTTTGTTGTTCTGCGCGTGTCAGCACGGCAGATGAATATTGATCACAGCGCACAGTTTGAAATGTGATTACATGCTCAAGGCTCATTTTCTTCTTTCTTGTTCAAGTCATGAGAACACTTTGGGGAGAGATGTCAAGAGGGTGGGGGGGGGGAAGAAAATTGTCAATTTACCTCATTGTGTGGCTAGAGTCTTGTCCTGCTTGGAAAATGTTAACTCAGCCTCAGGGAATGACCAACGATAAAGTGGTAAACAACCTCGCCTTTCGCAAATTTTGATGAAGGAATGTCAGACAATAGGCAAAAATGTTGATTGTTTTCCAAAGTAAAACCAGATGTTTCTTGTTATACAGTAATAAGAATACAATGTCCCATTGGCATGATTTATGCAGCAGCTGTATGTATAAACAAAAACGACCTGTAATGAAGTCTCTCAAGCTGCCACAAGCTAAGTGCTTCTTTCACCTTGAGCTAATATCTCTGCATTTTGTCAAGCAGTCAGCTCGGCAGAGAAATTCACCCATTTTCCTTTCTATGCCATTTAAACTGAATCTCCTGTCAGCACGGTAACAACAACATAACACAGAATGTATTTTAAATGCAAATTTGTTAATTGTCTCTCTAGTGTTCTATATGCTGACATCCACTAATTGCTTCTTAAGAGACATAAAGTCAGTCAAAACTTGCACAACAGCCACCTCAGGAGAAATTATGACTATTTGTCATAGGCGTGGCTAGTCCATTTTTGGGCCTAGGGAACCAGAGCAACCCACGCATTTTCAAGATTTTAAGATTTTATTTACTGCATTTGGTTTGTTTTAATCAAGTAGAAACATACACAATTTTATCAACAAAAGTACAGTGTTTTGCCTCAAAAATGATTTGATCCACTTGACGCCTGCCATCTCTTCAGCCCTGGCTGCAGAGCGCAATTGGAGGTGTGGCTCAACTTGGGGTGAACCTAAACGTGTGAATCCAGCCCACAAAGATTGCCGACATCCAAGTATTAAACTCAAACATTCCAGGAGTGCGCTCTCTGCTGGAGACATGTGGTACTGCACCCTTACCACTCATTTTTATGAAGAGGACATCTTTTGACCACCACTTTTAAACCCAATGGCCTACTCAGAACCAATTTCAAGTCCCCCATTTTCAGGGCCCCTGAACATGCTGGACGTACTTCTACAATGTAGTTCTACGACCTTCTGTTTACCCAGAGTGGACGTTTTGACCACTTCCAGTAGTTTTGTTTGCTCTGCTCCCTTTTTTCTCTTTCTTTCTTTCTTTCTTTCTTTCTATCTTTCAGTTTTTATGTATTTTGTATTGTTTTGGAAAATTTCTAAGCTTGTCTGTTACTTTTTCTTGGTAATGTTCAACAATGTACTCTGCCAATATGTTCTGTACATTTAAAGTTAAACGAATAAAAAAAGGTTTGTTCCGCTCCACGTGACTGATCGAGTGTTTTCCGATGTTCCATAAATTGTTTTTATTATTATTATTATTTTAACGTAACCATTAGATCCGCAAATTTTGTTTTAAACCATCTTTGTAAAAAAAGTTTTTTTTAAAAGCGCCTAGAGTCCGTGTGGGCAGAGTCAAACGCCACCTCACGTTAGCCACGCCCATTTGAACTTCAACCTGCAGCCAGCTGGAACTACTCCGCCTGGTGTGCGTGCTAGCAGTTTTCTATATGGATTAGTTTGAGTGAGTAGCCTTACATATTTACATTAAATAATCATATTTGGCCACTGACCTTTTTAAATTTTAATGAGAGAAGCACACCTTTGGCATGCTAATTGCTAATGTGTTGTTAATATTAAAGCCAACGTGCTACTCGCTAGCTAGCTAACTGACTCGCTGTCCATTAGCATTGAAACCGTAGATTTTTTGTGTGTGTGTGTGTGTGTGTGTGGGGGGGTGCTGTGCTCTGGCGCCAAAACGGCCAGCGCCCCTAAACTTGTAACAAATATGTTCATAGGTTTATCTACCACTCAGTATACTCCTCTGCTTCTCCTATTGTCTTCCCAGCATCAAGCAGCGAGGAGACCAGACAGTGATGGAAATCTGAGAAGATAAAAGATGCAGGGAAGACGAGGGCGGCAGGCGTCTGAACTGGCAGGGACCATCGCTTGCAAAGCAACAACAGACAGGTGATAGAAGAAAATAATCGAACTTTATTTGTCTGTTCAAGATAGAAACTGAAATTCATCAATTCATACCACACTGTTAGGGACTGCAGGGTGGGCCGGGAGCCGGGCCCCCCGTCCGAGCTAGTACGGATGAGCTCCCTTCTGTGGACTAAATTAATACTGGGATTGCTTTGGGAGCTCCTGAGGAGATAATCAGACTGGAGTTATCTGGAGGGCCCGAAGGCCGCCTAGCAGACGGCAGATGCTCTTCACCAACTTGCAGCACTTCATTGATGACCCCTGAGGAATCCCTCAGTAGGTTTTTCCTGAAATAACGTTTTTTCTAGAGCCCTTAACAGCAACAACAATACTAAAAGATGATTGTGGTTCGGTGGCAGAATTAAAAAAAATTAGTAAAACAAAAACTGCTAGGTCAAACCAATTTGTGACTATATTAAGTCAAAGTTTCATTTGAACAGAATTTAAAATTAAGTTCATGTTTGATGTGCATTTTTAAATTAGCAATGGTAAAATGCTAAAATAGACACGAAATGAACACTCCCCTATTCCACCAGCAGATGATGGTGTTTCCTTTCTAATATGTCCTTCCATCCATTTTTTCTCCAGCTTGTCCTCATTAAGGGGTCACTCATGCATCAGACTCTACCGGAGCCTGTCCCAGACTCCCTGCTGACTTTAAGTGAGAGATGTGGGGTACATTCTGGATTGGGCACCAGCCAATTACAGGGCATTTATAGACTAAAAACCAACGTTTGCATTCACACCTATGGAAAATTTAGAGTCATGTATGTGTTGACCATATTTATCATATCATTTGCACCTCTGGCTAGAAAGCAAAGTGAATATAGTCTTTGTTAAGGAAATACACTTGTCAGTCAGTGAATGAGGTAATGGATCATTGCCTAGATGACTACCAATTACTACTTTCCCACTCATCATTTTATGGCGTTTTCGACGGTTTTGTGATACATGTCTCAAAAGGCTCTTTACTTTATCTTGACTTCCAACACTCCCAAGAACTATCCATTCCAGACCTTTCTCGACATCATCTTTAACTCACATGGACCCTCGTCTACCTGTCAGATCTTCTGGAATCTTCAATGAGGCTACTGTTTGATTTCAAGCTTGCTAGACGCTAGCTACTCCTCTACTAACATGGCACGTTAGAAGCAGGCCATTTTTTGGGGTGTTAGGCAGGATCTACAAAATTTTTATGAGTTTGTGAATAGTGGTACTGCATTTTTCCTATTTACCATGATGTTAACATCAAAAGCCCACCACTTTTCACCCCTAAAAAACATGAATCTGACATGTGAAAGTCCCACTACTGTGAAAAACTGGATTTCCCCCAGAAGAACTTGCTGGGATTTCATGTTATGACCATAAAATGTCATCAGCCGGCAGCCCGGGTCGCTATGTGCTGCACAGAGCACTTTCCATTCAGCCTTAGGGTCCTGGCCACACTATAAGCTGGCACCCTACGCCAGCCCCTCCTCTTTCCCCACCCCCGCTTGCCACCCTTTTTATTTATTCTTTTTTTTTTTTTTTTTTTTTTTTTTACACAGTGACCCACCGAAACCATCCCTGCGTTTCTCCCTCCTCCCTGGCCCCCCCGAGGCGCTGCGTGGGCTTCCATGGTGTCAGTGCGGCGGCCCTTGCTGTTGACAAAGCAGAAGACACATCAGAGCACAACAAAAGCATGGCGGGCTCCAGTTTGTCTCCCGTGCCAGAGAAGGGCCCTCGAGGGGGGCCCCGTTCCAGGCAGGTCCCCCTCAAACCTTTGCAGACAAAGTGTGTGTGTGTTTCTTTGCGACTGTCGCCATGACAGCGCGGTGATGGATAAGTGCAAATATAAAGCATAAGTCAAGGTTGCGACTTGATGTCATCATGACACATGCACTCTAATGAGGACTGTGGGTGCTGCCCCCCCAGGCGTGCAGAGCGGAGGGAGGGGGCGGGGTGGATGAGAGGATGCTATGTGATGCATAGCAGATGTGATTGGCGACATGGCGCCGTTCACGTCGTGACTGCAAACCAAATATCAGCGGCAAGCGGACTTTGCTGCTTTTTTTTTTCATTTATCTGACGGAAATTCATGGCTACAATTAACATGCTGGTATGTTAGTACTTAGTATGCTAGTCTGCCTCGCATTTCTGGCTCCCCATATTTGAGTGAATTTACTCCCAACAGGCCATTTTTGCCACTTGTTGTCGGCTTAAAATGACATCACGGCGCTTTAAGGGCTCAGTAACGACCAATCACGGATCCCCTATCCCCAAACCCTTTATGGGTTTGGTCATGTGATGTTTGCAAGCTGAGCCCTGAGCAACTGTCATTTTCAGCAAGTGGCAAAATGGCCGCCCCTGAGATGGATAAAAGCAGGTGGATTTAGCTTCTAAATTCATACTCCACAATTAGTTCGTAGTTTAAAAAACAAACAAAAAGTGTCACGCAGTATTATTTAGAATACTGTGTTTAGACTTATGGCGCCACATAGAACATATTGTAAAGAACATTTTGGGCTTGACTTTCCCTTCAAAATTTCTGATATGTTATATTATTTTTGTATTCATCTAATAAAGTTGAAAAACATTAAGAAGTTCACCAGAAATAGCCGGTGGAGTCTGTCATTTACTTGCGCAGAAGGTTAGAGATTTTGCCACTGCCCTGTGGTCACTTGTATTGTTTTGTTTTTACCGAATATAATATTTGGCCAAATTCATTTAAAACTACTTCTCATATCAAACTTGCTTGTGCTGTGTATCATACGTTTACTGAAAAAAAAAGGAGAACTTTTTAAAGTAAGTGATGAGAATCAATTCTTTTCTCAGCCCACCCTCTATGCTGGCTTTATTTGTGAAGTGATATTAATCAAAAGTCAATTATTTATTGTGAATGACATGCGATATGAGGTGACTGACCTAGAGAAAGGTCATCAGGACCACGCAGTACTGTCATACAGTTTAATATTAGATCATATAAATATATATATATATATATATGATCTAATTTTATGTTTTTAAAATTATGCACATACAGATATTTTATACCTAAAAATAATATTCTATCACACAAACAAAGACAGTTGCAGGTTACGCCGACTCAGCATTCCCGCAACTGTCAATAAACGATCTCAGTCAAACCCATCCTATTCAGAGTAGACCCGAAGCACCTAAAAATGACAGCGCCAGGGTCATTGCAATTCTACCTGCCTCAAAACAGCACCTCTCCCAGGGAAATAGTCTCTTTGTGCTTTTTTGGAACCATAATTGCCAACTTGGAGCAACTTGAGGCAATGCGGATTTATGTACATTGTAAGAAAACTCCCTCAAACGCACACACAAACACACACACACACACCTGGCCTATTAATAAAGTGACACCTTTTTACCCCGCTACTCCTCAGAGGTGACTAACAATAAGTGTCGCTGCACGCACGCACACGCACACATCCCGACATCAAGCAGAATGTCAAATGGCTGCAAGAGCAGAAGCAGCCGGGCTCCACCAAGCGCACACGTTCACTTAAAACTCCACAAAGAAAATCATAATAAATGCAAGTTCTCAATGTTCTTCTCCAACTTTCTCCACATGGCCAGAGGGGAGTGCTCGTCTGATGGCAAATGCTTGAGAGACATTCTGGTTTCGTGCTGCTCTTACCCAAGGCTGGAAATGAAGGTATTGTTCGATCTGGCTAATGTTAGTCATCAAAATAAATCAATAAATGCTTTAACTTTTTTTTTTCAAAAACTGCAAAGTGATGAAAATGCCCGTTCACTTACTGTTTACATTTGTGTCCATTTGTCTAGTGTTGGTGGTTCAAATTTGATAGTGATCTGACAAATGCACGGACACGTGGCGGCCATGTTGGCAGGGGCGACGTTCCCATCAAAGGTAATGGAAAACATGGACATTTGCATAGCATCACCAATGGGAACGCAGCTCAAAAAGAGCGTGTCATGTAAATATTCCTCTTCATATGCATATATATAGAGCCAGCTCTTGTTGTGTAGTACATGTACACATCTCTCAAATATGCTACATGTTGTATTATGTAGATGCGCAGAGAATAAATTTGTTCAAGTTAGGTGAGCTTTAGCAAGTGGCAACGTAAGATGGCGGCATTTGGTGACTAAGTGGCGTTTTTAGTCCATTCATATTGTTAAATACGGGCATTATCCCCCCAAAGCATCAGTGAGGTAAGTTTGGACAAACTTTTCAACTTTTAAGACAGTTTGAAGCGTTATTTCTAATTATTTATAAAAATCGTTTTTGTACTATACTGAGCATTTCAAAGGGCCACGGAAACTTCATAAAACAATAATATTGTACCACATTAGGTGTTTTCAAGCCACAAAAAAAACAACTTAATTTTAATACACAACCCCCACCCCATTAATTTGTTGAATTGAATGTACAGTGGAACCTCGGAGTTCGAACGTCTCGGAACTCGTACAAATCGGACTTCGACCCCAAAAAAATCTGAGGAAAAAAATGCCTCTGAGTTTGACTTCTATCTCCGAGTCTGAACACCCAAGCAAAGCCGAATGTACCTTGAACGGGAAGCCGACCGATGCCGAATACTCACGTCACAATAGTCGAGACAAGGCACTGCTCATTTTCAGTCAGAGCAGGTGAATACTCACGGAGGCGCTACATACATTCGCGAGTGCATTTCGATTTTTCCATGACAATTTTCTTCGCCATTGGCCCAAAGACACACAACATTGCCAGTGGCAGCAAAGAAAAACAGAAAGTGCGACAAACCACTGTGGATTTAGGAAAGAGATTATCGCGCTGTTGTAATTACCGTGACTACTTCCGTAAATACTTACTCCAAGGTACGACTGTAATTTATTTTTCTGTAGTTCAATTCAAAGCACACACTGTATCTCCAAATTGGATGATTTTTTAAATTTAGAATCGGATCACCCCCCCAAAAAAAGCAGTAATTTTTGTGTGTCTTTGTATGTTGTTGTGAATAAAAATATTATTTAAAAAAGGTAACTCATTTTTATTTGTATTTTTATTTTTTTAAGGGGGTGACTCAACCAATTTTGAGATACAAACTTGTGCTTTTCTGACAGTGACCATGACAATATCCATTTCAATTTAAACTCAAAAAGTTAGGACCACTAGCTCTTTTCCATTTATAATTTGTCAAAAGAGAACCTCACTGTACAGTGTCAGAAATATTAATTGAATTCGAACCACACAAAATACTATATGGCAATGGTAATACTTGCCAAAGAGTGAGTTAGTCTTCAAAGTGAGCTGCTGTTTTGTAGACAGTGCACATAAATATATCAAATTTAAGAATGCCCGTTGGGATACAAAGTGGTTTTATGTGGCCACGCATTTCTAATAAGGAAATCAAAATGCTGCAAAAGGACACAAGTTTGTGTTTTGCCTGCAAAGGGTTAAACGGCACTTGATGAGCCATTTTATTTGTCAAAAATATATTTCTAATACTATTTATTACTATAGTTAAGTATAAACAAATGCACAAAAAGCACAATGCGCTAACCCGGCACACTTCAATCTGAATGGAATTGAATCTCGTTAGATATCATTACTAACGATCTTTCCTGTTACTGACCTGGAAACCATGACTTTTGCACACTGCTTTCTACGCATTGCCATTTCTAGTAAATAGTTATGAATTTTTGAGACGCTCTATGACGTCATCACATCTTTAAAAAAGGGCATGCGCGACGGAGCGAGATGCATTAATGTCCTTAACGAGACTATAGGCCACATTAACAGCACCTGCTTTTCAGGCCTGGAGGCAAAGGTATTATTTTTTATATAGGGCCATGCATTCATTCATTGACTTCATGAATGCAAATGGAAGGCGCTGCATCAAATTCTCTTGATTTACGAACACTGGAAATGATGCGGAATGTTGTCTTAAAAGCTTATTAGTGATCAATAATCCGATTGGACACACCCCCCCCCAACCACCCATGCACCTGCTGTTGTGAGGCGCACACAAGTTGTCAGCGTGACCTACTTCACATTGACACGGCGCAGCTAAAATCCATAAATTAAGGAAATTAACTGATGGGGCCCCAAGCCACTTTGTAAGCTATTTAAATCTTTAAATTTACAACATCCCTGCATAGGCCCGCCACATGTAATTGAACTAACTCCAGGCTTGTTTCCTTTTAATGAGAAAAAAAAAAGCCAGCTCTCCCCCTCCCCAACCCCACCATATCCCTCCAGTTCGTACCTCTGGAAACAACAAATCTGTGCCAGGGGTTTTTGGATGAGGGGGCTTTGTGGGGCGCACTGGGGTCTAATTACCAAGACTTGGCCCGCTTGGAGGAGAGACGCGTTCCCACACTCCCAGCAGTCCTGCTGTCAAATATCGCCAGTGTTATCACTCTATTACCTCTTGAAAAACTTGCACAAGAAAGTGTCAGTCCATTAAGATGGATGGAAATTGCACAGTGGCCAGATTACCTACCTCCCGGTACACTCCCCTTCAAAAGTATTGGAACGGTGATGCCAAGTCCTTTATTTTTGCTTTAAAGGGAAATCACAAAAGGTGATTATGAGGTCACAGATCAGAAAAGAGTCATCTCCGTTGTACCCTCTTCCTAATTTGTTCATTTGCTAAATTGCTAGACTTGCTAGGACTATAAACTTAATATGGTTCTTGGCTCTTACGTCAAACCTATTTATCGCAGGGGATGCGTGCCAGACCCACCGGCAAAAGGTGGCCTCTGTCACATGACTCTGTTTCACCAATCCAGTGCTAGCACTGGTGACCACGGTACCACACAGACAAAGTTTTCAGTGAGTAATTTACATAAATCGTGGCAAAAACAGCTGAGCCTGTGCTGTGCTGTATTAAGTGTAAAAAAAAAAAAAAAAAAAAGTTAATTAAATTTATTTAAGACCATTTCCTGTGCTTGAATTGACCTTCCTTTAAGTCCGTTTTTCTAAAGATTTAATTCACAATTGTTCTGGTTGAAATGCAATTGTTGGTCAATATCTGAATGTGCACATTCCATTTAAAAAATATATATATTTACTTTTCATGGTCTGATTATAAAAATAATAACTGTAATCACCAGATCCAGTTACTTTTGGCTATAGGCCTACTGTACTCTACACGAGAGCAGAATTTTGGAGGACATATCTCAAAATGCATATTTTCTAACTTTTATTTTTTTAAATGATTTTTGTGTGAATGAAAAAATGGAGACCGCTAAATAGCGAAAAAATTATAATAAACTTAACAAATTCAGCAGCCAGCAGGGGATAAATGACCCCCACTCTATTAGTGGTGTTGTTATTGTTGTGACAAAGATTTATTTAAAAAACAAAACAAAAAAAAAAACCTATTTTCTTGTTTTATAATAACTCTCCGGCAATTAAACATAGGCCTATTGATCGTTATGATCAATAGGTAATAACGGAATGTAGTACCCACTTCTTGCACTGGTTGGCGCCAAATATCAAGAAACGTAATTCCTCTCTTTGGATGCTGGTAGTCGCAAGTAATTACTGGGCTCGATGCTGCATCAATTATTCACACTTATTTACCCGCAAATAAACTAACATACGAATAAATAAATAATGGAGCACCTTGACTGACTCCAAACTTTTTTTTTTTTTTTTTTTACAAAACGCTTCACGCATGATTCACTTCCATTGTGTCACACACATATGCAAAAATAACAATAATCAGCTTGTGAATCCCATTTTGCAAAAGTCTGGAGGCTGTCTGCTTTCATTTTGAGCATGAGTGATGAGTGTGTGTGTGCAAGTGTACGCGTGTGTACGTGTGTGTGTTGTGGCCAGATATCTCCATCTAAGCCCCTGCGCTATAATTGAAATGGCGCATTTGGCTGCGGGCGGCCTGTGAGGGCTGCTTTCTGCTGCGGCGTGCATGCACGTCCGTGGACGTCATTTGATTTGAATGGCCTGAGGGAAGTGAGTGAGTGAGTGTGTGTGTGTGTGTGTGTGTGTGTGTGTGCGAGTGTGTTTGTGTGCGTGCCTCTTTGCAACAACAACCACATCATCACCATCATCCGCTCCAGACATTGAGGCGAAGAGCTGGAGAGGAAAGAGGAGGAATTCTCGGATGCTGAACTGTATGGTTGACTTTATCAACAAGTTCTATATCGGCTTTTGATTGGCGCACAGCAGAAACATGGCTGACTGTCTGACTTTGAACTTTGGAGATGGAGCTTGAACGCCTTTAGCGCCAACTCGCCTCTGGGACTATTAGTACATATTTAAAATCCGTGTTCCCTCCTTTTGTTGTTTAAACTTTGAGCGAAACTCTTTTTTTTTTTTAATTCCCCTTTTCGGGAAAAACACACACGTGCACGCGCACACAAACATATAAGAGAAGTTGCTATCTGTGCAGGCGTAATTTTTCGGCTCTGAGGGGAGGAGGTGAAGAGAAAGAGAGAGGAGAAGAGAAGGAGGGGGTTTATATCACGCTTTTCTTTCCCTGAGAAAATTGCCTTGGCGAGAGAGAGGAGTTGAGCTAATTGTAGCCTAATCCCTGGCCCAGAGGCGCTCGGGCAGCCCGGAGCCACATTCTTCTCCTTCATCATCTTCTTCGTCATCATCATCCCTTTCTCCTTCTTTTCTTCTTCTTCGGGATTATTCTTCTACTCCCAATAAACAACGGGAATACTTTAATTTAAAGGAGGAGGAGGAATAGGACGAGGGGGAAGGAAGAACGGAAGGAAGAAAGCTCATCTCATCGATGTTCAAGGTAAGCAAGGACGCCTCCTGTGTGCGCTTCTTTCTTTCTTTCTATCTTTCTTTCTGGCTGGCTTCGGACGCATGCTTGCTTGACAAGCCAGGGTCGAGGCAGCCGTGAACGCATCACACTTTTGCGTACGTGCGCGGTTTGCCCGCAAGATTTGTGTGTTTTTCCTCCCGTCTCTTCGACCTGGACCGACGAGCAAATATTTTAGCTTTTTTTTTTTTTTTTGGTGTCTTTTCACCCACCGGACTCTCATCTGGACTCGCTGTCTGCCTACCATGTTTGAAACGGTAAATACGACGCTAACGACGTGCGCTGTGTTTTGTGCTACCGTAGGATCGTCTTTCAAACCGGCGTGGTAACGTCACACAGGGAATACTACTAGTAATGTTAATAATATTAAGACGCCATGTTGAACATTTCGAATTTTCGGCTTGTGTGCATGCTGCTGCTACGGGGGATTGTGATGAAATGTGCTTTATTCTAGCTCTTTTAAGGCAGGGTTTCCCCCCCCCAAAGTTGGGGACTCCAACTCACTACGTCATGTATTGCCCTAACATTGCCCCTTTTCCCCCATTAATGTGTGCCAGCTTGATTATTATCAGTCACAGAACATTATAGCATGACACCCCTCAAAATTGTGTGGCGAGCCCTCAGCATTTGGGAACAGTAAGTGCTTTAAGGTTCAATTCATTCATTTGTGTTTTTATTTTGATGCAGAGGTTAAGTATACTGTGTTATTGTTTAGAAAGAGGTAGTAGTACGGTATTTTAACCCCACCCCCTACCCCACAATTTCTCAAATCTCCTTTTCCCGGGATTTGGAACGTAATCGCATCCTCATGTAATCGTATTAGAGCAACATGATACTCCAAGTGAGGCGGCCACCACCCTGGGAATAAAATAAAAAAAACTACCAAAAAAACCATTCACTAAAGACTTTTAAGATTAGAACATCCGCATTGTCCAACAGCAAGCTAATGTTGATTAAGTGATGAGTAAAATTATTATTTTTTTTTTTTGGGAGAGCTCAGTATTGATCATTTGACATGTCATCATCATTGTTCTCCCTTGTTTTTTTTCTGTTTTTTTTTTTTTTTTTTTGTATGTTGTGTGATGAGTAAAATTCAATCATATCAGTATGTGCTCTTAATCCCCCCCCCCCCCCCCATAAATGTGCCTTTAAGACTGCAGGGAAGAAATATGTCAGCCATTATAAAGTGACCACAAACCATGTGACCTTTTAACACACGTGATCCCTTTTGTTACAAGTTCACTTTGGCAGAACAAACTCCTAAGTTTTGACACCAGACCTTACGTCATCGTCCACTGAGCTGGTCCATACACCAAGACATAGAAGAAGTGAGCTATAATTGTTTATGAAAGCAACACTTTGCAATTATATATTTTAAATATCCTTATTGTACTGTTAAATAGCAGTCACTGACATATTTCAACATTAGGCTCACTGTTTGGTCAACTCAAGCTCTTAACAAATCAACGTAAAGGAGCCCTGGACATGTCAAGTCCTCCTTACCATATTTAGAACTCACAAAAAAAATGTCAGAAACCTACTGCATGCATTGGATGGATCACTATTTAGCAAGCAGTAGCGGGACTAACAAACAAGTTAAAGTATTTAAAAGCCCATCAGGAACAGTATTTATATACTGAACAAAAAAATAAGTATTTCTGTGATTGCCATGTAAAATGTTAATGTAGATACACTTAATTTAAAACACGGCTAACATTTAACCAAACAAGCTGCTTCTGTGAGTGAACCTGTTTAATGATCAGAGCGTAATTACATTTTTGAAAGGGATTTGTGTTAATTTGCCAAAAGCATGCATGCTATATTGTTTTTAATTTGGAGTCTTGGTGGCTTGCTGGTGGCATCAACCTGCCACTTCAACGCCTCCTTTTTAACAACCGTCACTCGGTGCACCTAATACAGCAGTTCATTTGTTCCCTTTCCGATATTGCTCCTGAACATGGATGTGATCATTCTATTATTATTTTTTTTTTGCGTAAGTGTGCAAGTGGAGACCCCCTCCCCTCTCACTCCCACCCTGGTGTGTCTGGGTGCATCACATCTCTCCCATAATGCGACCTTTAATTAGAATATTGCAGCAGCAGTTTGTTTTATTCCCCTAGAGGCTGACACCTAGCATCCCTCCCTCTCCCTCGTTCTCGCTCTCTCACTCTCTCTTGTCTATCTGTCTGTCTGTCTCTCTAATAAGCATCCTCCTCCTATCCCCGCCCGCGGTGCTGAGCCGAAAGATGCAAACATACTTAATTAGAGGCGCCGCGGTGTAGTAATACGCAGGCGAGGGCGACGCGACCAGGCAGTCATGGAAGCCGCCTGATCAGGAAGGATATCGTCTTGATTTTTTTGGCCCACTGTAGGATCACTCTTCCTCCACCATTCCTTTATTTACCCCCCCTCTTCTCCTTCCTCCTCCTCCAATGGCTTTTTTGTACACTTGCTTCCAGGAGGGGCGAAGCATGTCGCGGCTCTCTCTGACCCGGTCCCCGGTCTCCCCCCTGGCCACCCAGGGCATCCCTCTGCCGGCGCAGCTCACCAAAGCCAACGCGCCCGTGCACATCGACGTGGGCGGCCACATGTACACCAGCAGCCTGGCCACCCTCACCAAATACCCCGATTCAAGGTAAAGGAACTCTTCATTGTCTGTCTACGCCTGTCCAATGATTCAACCTGTTGTGAGACATCATTATCCAAAATACTTGTGGCCCGAACCCGTCAACTTTTCAACTTTTATAATGTTCATTGATGTTGGATGGCCAGAAATCATATCATATCTTCAATTTTGTACGAGTGCGATCAAAAGGCATCCTTTTAAAAGGCAAAACAGTGAAAACGTTGATTCTTAAGCTCCTGCTGCCTCTAGCGTAGTGATGACGACACTGTTTTGGAGGCTGTAATTCAGCGTCTTATCTGTAAAAAAGATGTTCTCGTGTGTTGTTATTTGGTGGAAAAAAATTATGTGACCTTCACAGATTGTAAAAGAACCAGTATACTTCAATTCTGTTTTTACAAACAAAATAATCAGTTCAGAGAGTGACCAGCATTGTTTGGATCAGACCGTGTCACACTTGCCTAAAAGGAAATATAATGTTGTAATTTCTGTAGTGTACTAGAAAAAAGAATGAATGGGACTTATGGAGTGTAAAGAGAACTGCACTTCATCAAACTGTGAATTGCTTCTAACATTTTTAGCCTCTCCAAATTTGCTAAATAAAATAACCACAATATTATGAAAGCCTTTCAGTATGGTCCAATTCAGGTGCACACTATTATATCTGTAAAGGCAGGCTTTTAATACAACTTTTGCACCGGATTGCATTAGGTGTACCTAATGAAGTGTCCATTGACTATAAGCGTACATAGGCCTACAAAAGTGAGCTGACAAACTGCTTTCATGGTTTATTCTAAAGCTACATCAGTGAGAACTATGATTCCGATTCCATACACATAAGAAATGACTCAAGTACAAAAAAAAATACTTGAGGAAGTCACCCCTCACGTAGCTTTTCTTCATACAGTCTTCAATGTCAGCCGTCAAAGTCCCATGCGGGCCAAGGTAAACACACACCGGGCGGGTTGTTCGAAAATCTGCCAAATTGGCTACAGGAAACAATCCTCCTAATCCCCTGATAATAAAAGGCTTGATATGAGTATAGTCAGCTGACAGGAAATCCCCAGACAGCTCCTCATTTTTATATTAAAGGGAAAATAAAAGCTCATCTCAGACTCGGATTGATGATTGCTGTTGTCTTGTATTTATGTTAACATAATAGGTTTTAGGATCTTAAGAATTTTTGATACATTTATTTCAGACGGCAAAACATGCTAATGAAAGCGTGTTTTTCAGTGCAGCTGAACGAAAGAAAAAGGCTGCAAGCTAAATACCCTCAAATTCAAGTGCACAGACAGAGGCCTACTAATCGTTGTTGATAACTATAAATAGTAATTGTCTTGCGTTAGACAAATTTTGGAGGGAATACAGACATACTAATGTGCTAATTTTGCCACTCTCGTAAAATGTACTTCATTCACTTTATTGAACAGTCGACCCACACTAGTGGTGGGGGATAAAGACCAAGTTGGCCCGCCAATAGCGAAAATACGCGTATAGCCACTACAATGCTTTGGGGAGAAAATTTTTTCGAAATAAAAAAAATGTTGATAAACATGTAAATCATGGTGGAAATGGTAAATAAATAATAAAATAATATTGGGGAAAACATTTTTTTCTACAAAAACACTTATGGGCCATAGATATAAAACATCATCAAGAAAAAAAAATCTTTCAAAGTAATGTTGCAGCACACGTTTGTTTTGTGCACATCACAACCAAAAGCGATTATTTTGACTTTATGATTATGAGGCTTTTCTAGCAAAGTGTACATTTTCACTTTACTACTGTAACGAGCGGAGTCAAAATACTTACAGGGTGTTCTGGGTTCACGATAATCCCTCTATGATTCCTAATTCCATAATATGCTTGTGTGCATATTGTTTCTACATGACACTGCCACCCACTGGCCTGGCATGCTTACTACACTGTTTTCAGATTTGTTTTGTTTTTCCGGTGGTTTCAACAACTTTTGCCATTTGTGTATGAAACTAACTCATTTTTCTAGGTCATCATTGTGTAAACAAACTCCTAAAGTCTTATACAGTGTTTGAATATGACAGTTGCTTTAGTCGGCAGTGCGAGATGTTACGAAGACATTTTTGACGGCAAGCAAGCAAACTGAAAACACACATATAGAGTCACGTCAGAGCATTGTGATGGTTGCAGGAGCGAGGGCGCTTTGAGTGCTTTCTCTCTCTCTCTCTCTCTCTCTTTCGCACATGCTCCTCTGCTCGCTTGGCCCGTCTCTTTCTGTTTCTTTCTCACCCGGGATCACGCACACACACATACGCTCACTGTTGTCTCTCGCTTTTCCCAGCCTCCTCAGAGCACACTTGGCCTCGGGGCCCTACTTTCCGCCGGAGCCAGTGGAAGGAGGGCCCCCCCTCCGCCCCCTCTCCTCCACCCTCTCTTGCCTCCCCCTTTGTGTGAATTAGGATAATGGCTGACAGCAGAAAGCAAAACAATTACACTGTGGCGGGATTCAGAGAACGCCACGCACGTCCGGTGGTGGTCCAGGGTCCAGAAAAGAGATGGTCAGGCAGTGGCGAGTACCTAAAAGAGCATGGTTAAGGAGTTTCAAGTTGATGGTGACTTTTAATAGATCGCTCGCTGAATAATGCAGTGTGCCAAGAGAAAGTTAGTCTAGTAACTAATGTGCGACTATCCGTCTTCCTCAGCGCCGGGCCATATTAAGGGACAGTGGCCATGAAACATTAATGGCGCACTCTGTGGAGCTCTCACTTCAACAGAAGCTGAGGAAATTAGGCGCAAATGGTCCACACAGATAACGGAGCTATTTGGATAGGAACACTTTTTTTTTTCCTCTCCTCTGCTCTGTTTTCTTTTCCATGTGCGATAGATTGGAAGTGGCAAACGCTCACAAATGCTCCACCGTCATGCCATCGAATGTGGAGGTTCAAGAAAACACTCTTTTTAGTTGATGTTGGATGGATGACTCATTCTTTGTCATTGTATTGTGCGTATGTGTAGTCTTTGAAGATTTAAGGACCTTTTTAAAAGTGACACTGCAACAAGTGATGTTACTTTTAGGGATGTTTGATACCACTTTTTAGACCCATACCGGTGCGAGTACTCAACTATTGAGTAGTCGCTGATACAAATACCAAGTACCGATACCACCAGACCAGTACTTTTGATATATCAAATTTCCCAAAAGACAATGACAGATAATTTTTAAAAACAGACCTATATATCCCATTCAGCATTTATTGTTAAAATTGCATTAAATTAATGGCAAATTTATATATTTTTCCATTTGTTCATAAAATGCTTTTTTTTTTTTTAAATCAAACACAAATAATCAAATAAATTTAAAATAAATACATTCTTAATGGGCATCTGTCAGACACGTTCCTGATCGTAAAACGACCACAAGCGACTGGTTGATAGCTGCCGTCGTGAGTAATACTTTGTAATAAGGCCGTGTATCGGCCCAATACCGATCGATACCTGGTAAGTTCGATGCTAGCTGAGTGAGCCTTCTTTTTCCACGTAATGATGTCTTCCTACACTGCTGGGCAAATTATTTGTTTGTAAACTCAAAATGTTGCTAACCCCGAACACTTTCAATATAGTAATCAAATACTATTTCAGTTTTTTGGCCCCCAAAATTATATTTGGTGATACATAATTATTTGCACTCACACACTATTATTGCAATTAGCTGGCAACCAGTTCAGGGTGTACCCCGCATACTGCCCGAAGCCAGCTGGGATAGGCTCCAGCGCGACCCTCCCCCCGACCCTTGTGAGGACAAGCGGTTAAGACAATGGATGGATGGATGGATGGATGGACACTATTATTATTCTGCTTTGTAGTCATTTGGAACTGTACTGCATTACTGCTAGTATTTTTTCGTCGATTAAAAAAAAAAGCTCCAGGTTTGTCCCCTGCTTATTGCAAGACTCCACGCTGCAAGGCCCAAATCTGATCTAAATAACAATGTGAATATATGAACCCTTTAAAACAGTTGCTGGGAAAGTATCAGTAAGGAATAATTGGGCATTTTTCCCCTCCAGGTTTCACCCTCCAGTGCTGAGGTATATTTGACAGCCACTGTGATGCATATGAATACATAGGGATTAAATTTCAAGCATAATCGGAGGCTAAAGTGTTATGTGCTTAATGCCACAATAACTTTTCTACATTGTAACAACAAAATCTCAAAGTAAATGACATCTTACATTTTAGAAGTGTTAGTACAAGTACTGCACACACACACAACTCTGAATGTTAGCATCCATGCTAGCGCTAATTTAGCAAGCAAGGGATTTTGGCTAGTCCGTCAGTAATAGTTGAGTTAGAGTAAATGATAGCAATAACAAATCTTTTTGTTTTTATTATTTTTATGATTTTGCAACTAATATATTTTTTTAATAATAATAATATAATAAATAAAAATTTTAGCACACGCGTCTTCATCCATTAGAATTTGATTCTTAACCCTTCATCCCATTTTTAACACCTTTATTGATTTTTAAACTATAAGCGACCCCAGATTTGATGAGCAAACAATCGGCATGTCTTTTCTTACTACTCTTATAGTGTACTCCAGATGAGCAACAAAGCACACCGCACACATCATGATGTCTGTTGGTGACCCGTGAAAGGCGGTATGGTGCCACTAGGCATCCAGACTGTTGGAAGAAGAAGAAAGCATATTTGTGTAAGAATAAATAGAAGAAGCTAGGCTAACTCTCACCGTTCCTAATAACTACATTGCTGTGACAAACTTTTCTTTTGGTTATTTTTTTTGATGTCGAGGAGGATTTGGGAGTCATGTTGATATTATATACACACTCAACACAATAATTTGCTTCTCCATTTGTGTCGGGTATCTATTAATTTCTTATAATTGTCTGCACTGGCTAAGGATAATATTTTAGATACATTCAAAAATGTATGACTTGGAGACTTTGATTGCAAGGGAGAGAAAATGCGCAAATTTGGTCTGTGTGTACCCTAATTAACATTTACTATTGTTGGCACTGAACATTTAACAAGCAGATCAGGTAGAAATCCAGCCTTTGCTGACTTTAGTTTAAATTCCTCCCAGTTATCAGAATGCTTGTATGCCACATCAGCAATAAAGTTCATTCTGGACCATTGCGTGCTTCTGATGTTCCCTGTGCACAAATCAAAAACTATAAATGCATGTAGACGAGTTTGCCGTAAAGAAGAGTAGAAAGGACCCAACTGCCTATTTTCATTGAGTTCAGCACGTTTAGTCCATACAGTATACGTTCAGCAGACTACCTGTTAAACCTCACATCTAAATGAATGGAAAAGGGCAAACATGAGAAGGCCGGCGGAGAGAGCGAGTGAAAGAGTGAGTGAAGTGAGTGGAGGAGGAGGAGGAGGGAGGGAGGAGGCGGGTGGTGGTGGTGGTGGTGGTGGGGGGCAAAGAAAAAGAAAAACAGGCAGCATTTTAATTGCTTTTTAAAAAAGTGGAGATGAAAAACAGAGTTAGCCCGCAGGCGTATGGTGAAATTCTAGCTGGAAGAATTGCAAGACCATATGAGAAAGGAACACCCCGGGCCAAACAGGGAGATGAGTATTGGTTTTTTATAAAGCATTTTGCATCGATTTCCAGAGAGAAAAGCGAGCGAGGGAGACGGGAGGATGGAGATGGAAGAGAGAAAGAAAGGAGGGAGGAAAAAGAGACATATTTTCTTCCTCGCACAGTCAAAGAGGAGAAAAGGAATTGTTGGGGTCAGCTGACACTTGACGCGTTTGAAAAAGTTGCGGTTTAAATCAAAAGAGCTTACAAGTGATGTTTTGTTTCAAGACCTTTCATTTGCTTTGTTCCTGCTCCTTGTAATAGAATTTGATGTCTTCACGCTGGCGTGAGGGTCAACTTATTGCACAATTATCTTTTGTCACCCAATGCAGGAAGCCTAGCTGCGATGAAAGGAAAAAAAATGAAGAAAATGACAGCGCACAAAGTCTCGCTAACAGTTGTTTTGCACCTAAAATGATGGAAACTGCCAATTGTCTTGCCAGTGTGCACAAGCAGTCCCTCTATTGTGCTAAAATAAAGCACATTTAGCGTGGCAATAACAAGATGGAGCATTAGGAAAAACAGCAGCCCCAAGCCCAACATGAGGAGTGGTTTTAATTATTGGGGGAAAGAGCATTGTTAAATAGTCAGAAAAATTCAGCGCAGTGGCACTCCGTAGGGTACACCTTCATACTGTATGCCTGAATTGTGTCGTTACGATTAATTCAAAAAATGCCATTGCATTGAAATATGTCAACATAAAAAAATAATGAAAGCATTCATAAAAAATCTTTTTTTAAACACATTTTCCATTCTGCACAAATTTCTACATGGGGGGAATCTTTTCCAGGGTGAAACTGCTACCATCCTAAAACCTTGTTGCATATTTTTTTTGGGGTGTCCTTGATTTACGACGTTCCTAACATTCACTCATTTGCTCCCAAAAACGTATTAATGTGTTATATTTTAAATATTACCAGTGTCCGTTGTTACGTTGTTGTTTTTTTATGCTAGAGCATACAGAAGGCTTGGCAGCAGAGTATAAGAGATCAACCAGAGCTATGTTGCAAAAAGCTGTTTTCCTCACAGTTCTATACAGATTTGTGAATGATGATGAAACTTAGTTATATTCTAATGCTAATTGCTGCAAAACGGAAACAGATACAAATATACTTTTTTTTTCCTGATGAAAGAAGAGACTCTATTTTTTCCTTTAGTAGGTTCCATGTTTTTATAGCAGTAGAACACAATGTTCTGTGGGCCTTGCAAAATCAGTCAAAATCCAGAAAGCAGCCGGGAGCGAAGGGGGTTGCTTCAGTGAAAATCGCTGAGAGTGAATAAGTAAAAGGTTTCGTGGTTTATGAGGAACTTACCGTATTACTTCATGTTATTTAATTGCTTTACAATTAAAGCTTAGGAATATTTTTCATACAAATATGGACTGTAACTATTTATGACTTTCTTTACTACTACTACTACTACTGTTTGACTACAAATTCAGATTAGGACCACATAAATAGAGGTTAATGGAGAAAACCCAGGCAAGTATGGAGAGGGCTCAAGCCAAGATTTAAATGCAGGATCTTGTGACTCAGCTCGGCACTGTGTAAGATCAACAAAAGCAGTGTAGCTCCACTTTGATAGCATGTGATGGATTTGACAGTTTATATGTAGTATAGTATACCGAATACATCGCACATTCATTTAGTATTCGACTCTTGTCCACTCTCCCTTCAGTTTCATTTGCGGCTGTGTAACAGGTGGAATAAACGCGACGAAATGCCACATTCACGCCATTAATTTTTGTAAGTACATGCGGCGAATGTGCAATCTGTCCACAGTGGGACACTTCAAACGATGTCTGCAGCGGAGGAACGCTGCCTTGAGCTCCTTGTTTCAAACGGCCATGTAAAAGAAAAATAAAGCATTTCAGGCTAGCAGCTAATAAAATTGAAAAATAAATGGAGGGTAATTGTTTCATGCATTCGACTGGAGTTAGTCTCATTTCATTAAATGTGTGTTTTGTGTGTGTGCCGCTCATGTCAATTTGCAGAATTAGTCGCCTGTTCAACGGCACCGAGCCCATCGTGCTGGACAGCTTGAAGCAGCACTACTTCATAGATCGCGACGGCGAGATCTTCCGCTACATCCTCAGCTTCCTCAGGACCAGCAAGTTGCTGCTTCCCGAAGACTTTAAGGCAAGTGTCGCCACACCCACAACACGAAAAGCACATTTGTATTCATTGTAGATACAACTCGTTTAATTTCTATCCAAATGCTTTGTAACACACTACAACAACATGTGGAATGCATCTGGAAAGTATTCACAGCCACCCCCCCCCCCACCCCTCAAATTAAATGAAAAAAAACGTTTCTGAATTATTTGCAAATGTACTAAAAATGTTCATGCTCGGCAATAGAAGTGCCAAGTTAGCAGTCAGCATGACGGTACAACAAAAACAACAACTGTGAGATTTATTTTGGATGGCGAACCATTCTTAAAAACACACTTAAGGGGTGAGTCATCTGCCATTTCATAATTAAAACAGTATATAGGCAACAAACAAATTTGGTCTGTGAACATGCTAACAAACATCTGCATTCAATTAAAAATATCAAACAAAAAAAATCCAAAACGTACAGTAGATCTCCACAGGCTGATGATGTAAGTTGACATCTTTGAAATAGGTTCTTGGAGACCCAATCGTATGTGTCCATTTTAGTGTACTTTTCTGAGTTCAACAGTGCCATTTGATGCTACACGTATAGCATATTAGCCACTAGCTTAGCAGCATTTTTTTGGTGTGCTATTTGTTACTTGAAGCCAGTTTGGCTAACTTGTCCAACTGCTACACACTCTAGACATTGCTGCCAGGTGCCTTATAAAGTTTTTTTTAATTATTATTATTAGTAGTAGTAGTAGTAGTAGTAGTATTTTAATTACATTTTACCAGTAAGATGTAAGGCTGTAGGGCAGCTCGATTATTAAAAAATATATATTAATCATGATTATTTCGGTAATAATTGAAATCACGATTATTCAAACTATCTTATATTTTTTGGTCCAAAACAGAAGATGTTTAAACAATAAACGTAAAAAAAAAACAACTAAATTGTTATTTAAAAAAAAAAGAGAAAAGTTTCAAATAAAATAATTTGAAACAACTAATAATGAAAGTTCCGTTTGGACCAATTTTTATTAATTTAAATTTTTATAAAATTAGTTTAAAAAAAGAAAAAAAAAGAAAGTATGGTTTCCTTGTATAAACAAACATCGTGTATTGGAGTTTACTTGCTGTACACTTATACATTTCCTTAGAACTGTTGTAATATTTAAATAATTTCAATTAATAATCTTTTTTTTTACGATTATGGCAATCTGGCAATCATGGAGTGTGTTAATTAAAATTGTAATTGTATTTCGGTTAACAGCCCTATAATACTGATTAGTTTAGAACTCTAACACAGTATTATAAATTTCCATTTTTGAAGCAAGTTCCTAGCTTGTTTCTTAGAACCACTTTTTCCATGATGCTATCTGCTGTCAAGAAAAATCATTTGTTTACTAATGAGTTTGTGCACTTGAAAAGACAAATAATACATAAAGCTTAATCCACTGGTAAAAACAAATCTGATTTAAATTAAATTGACGGCAACTTTAGCCAGTTAGCCAAAATATGTATGAATCAACATTGCCATTCAAGGCTCTGTTACAATGTTTATTTCATCCAAGGCTGCTTCCTGTTGAAGGATTATTGCGCGGTATTGTTTATTCTCCTCATCACTGTAATCCACCTTAACTGAAATGACCTTTCCACGCGGGCTCCTTGTTCATCATTCTCTCCAAGGGAACGTGGCGAGACCGAGCCACTCAGAGCCGGGGGCCAGTTCTTGGGGTGGGTGTGGGGGGGCCCCACAGAGAGTCTGAACCAGATCCAAGCCTTAAAGAACAGAACACGACATGAAAGCCCCACATATTTTGGCAAATGACGGTCTGACTCAGTACCGATTAGTTTTCCGCCTTCTTTATTCATGCTTTGCCTCGCCTTCTGTGAAATCTTGACAGTCCAATCAGGCAGCCGCGCTGGAGGAGAATGTGTCCGATTTCGTTGTTTCGACTCATTACAATCCCCTCGCATAAGCCTGTGTTGATCTGCATACCTTTCAATTTGCGTGAAGCTCGAGAAAAGGGTGGAGCAGGAGGGGGTGAGGGGGGGAATGCAAATAGTGCAAGGCAGAATTGAGCATGTCCTTATCTGAACACAATCAGGCTTGCCGTCGCCCGAGGCCTGGGTCTGTTCTGCTGCTGGCAGCCGCAGCCTTGTGTGTTTTGTTAAATCAATGTGAAAGTCTGAGCAGAATAGCAAAAAGAAAGATTTCGGCTGACATCGCTGGAACAAAAAAATATTCACTATTAATAACCACCCTCGTTATTCAACGCACAATTAATCACACAAGAGTAAGCAACGCTCAGTCGCACTGAAGGTGTGCTTATGAACCGTTAAGTTTGTGCTATGAATCAATGGTACTTAGTCTATTCCGGGCCGGGACACGATTCCATTATTCGTACTTTTATTGTGTGAAAGTCTAATAACGTGAGGTACCCATACTTATTTTTCACATTTTAAGTGCTTTTTTTTTTTCCCGTAAGAGACCTTGCGCATGTGTGTAGTTATTGCTATTGTAAGTGTAGCCTATAGTAGGTGTTGAAAGACTAAATGTTTTTTACAGTCGCTGTGATGAAAGTTGAATTGAAGTTGATTAATTGATTGCATGGTTTCTCAGCACAGTACAGCGATCCACAAACTTTTCTTTTACTGCCACAAACCGGTTTAACGTAAAGACATATTTTGATGGACAGGCATAAAAACAAATAAGAACAAAACAACATTATACTGAATGCAGTTGTTGTAATTAGTGGGAGCCTGCACACATTTGTCTATCAACAAGCTGGCTGGTCGTATTTATGCGTTCCATAGCAGATCATTTTGTAAGATGGGCCATCTTGTCCAGTATGGAGGATCAAAACTACCAAAATAAATAGATGACTAAATAAATAACTAAAAGTGGAAATAAAAACGGATAAAAAATATATAATTCAAAAATTAAATACAAAAATAAATATAAATGGAAATAAAAACCAAAAAAACATATATATCCCTAAATAAATAAATAAAAGTTTTAAAAAATTATAATAATAAATACACAAATAAATATATAAATATAATTAAATATCAATCAATAAATAAAAATGCTCTGCTCTCGCATTTATTTTTTTCATGCTGCAGACACTCTGTCAGATCGAAATGTTATTCAAACGAGGGGCTGGTCCTAAGCGTGTCTTGGGTTGGGCTCTGCCATTGCAAACTGCCTTTCAATGGTCGAGTGAGCGGGGACGGCGAACAAGGAAGTCTCGCCAGCTTGCATGGAGAGCTCCAGCAATGGCCGACTATCTTGGAGGGGTGACAAAGATGTAGCTTCACTTTGCGCCAGTGCTGTCGTTTGTATTACTGCTATGAACTAGCGGCAATATTAGCCAAAGCTAGCGAGGCTAATCGCTCCTTATCCACTAGCAGCTTATTTTTTATAATTATTTGGTAAAGTCCAATGCTAATAGTCAGTCAGTGGCAACAGAGCATGCTATGCTAACGTGATTATCCTCAAGTATGTCAAATTGGTAGTGGGTAGCTAATAACAGTCATTTGTGGAGTGTTTTTTTTTTTTGTGCTATACAGTACTTTACCATACAACATAATATCGCTCCAAAAAATTGCTTCAACTAACAGGAACTTTTATGTAATTAGACTTTTCAGTTATCAACTAAAGTGGGAAAAAATGGTTACATTCGGTTCGCTATTTTACTATACATGATGTTCGACTCATGATGTTCAACGCCACTTGTGTGTCTCATTATTTTTTCCGAGGCCACTCTGTCTGTCCTCCTGCTAGAGACTATTTTTATCATCTTCCTCTTTTTCCACCCTGAGAGATGTCGCCTTGCCGGCGGCCGATCAGTTCGGCCATTATTCTGAAGCTCAAAAAGGGCTGTCTGTCCGGACCCAGCTTTTTTTCGGGAATGAAGTTGTCTGGTAGAGCTGGCGGCGGCCGCGACCAAGCCGTTGCCGGGCGCCGTCTTTTTCTCCTCATCCTCACGTCGGCGCTACAGATGACTCTGTTGTCTTGTGCTGGAATGGGGATGACTAAAGTGCCTCGCAGACAGAAGCCCCGTTAAAAACACATCCATCCACTGGCTTCAGAGCTGGGACAGATGAGGCACTTTGAAACGCAGAGCTGCCTAAAGGGGAAGCGTCTTAGTGCATGTTTTTGTCAGTTGCAGGAAGACAACCAGAATTAAAACCAATTGGGAGCTTCCGATTGGTTTGGGATTTCTGTGACATTTGCAAATCACACCAGTTAACGACCTTCAGAACCAAAACAAAGAAAAGTATATTTACAACATTTAAACATATTAACAGAAGACATTTTAAACATCTAAAAGTATGGAAAGAAATAAAAGTAGGTTTTCAAAAAGACTAAAAGACCGTTCTGTGAAGCTGATTTCAAAATGTTTCTTTGAAAATCAGCTTCAAGAACCTGGATTTAAAAGCATTTACACTCAATGGTTGATTTCACTTCTGTTGTGATCTTATTTCATTTGTGTCATTGTGTCTGGAAAAAAAAGTTGCGGTCATATGAGAATAATGTGTTTATTTTTTTGTGGTGTTTTTTTTTTCCTAGAAAAAAAGTCTAAATAAAGAGGAATAAACAATAAACATGGCCTTAGGAAGTTAGATTTTTAGCTTATGTTTTCAATGAAGACGTTCTTTTCTATAATTTTTTTTTGTTAGACATTTTTCAGGGGGAAATGGTTGTAAAATTACAATAATATATTTGTTATTGTTATTTATTATTGAAAATTAAGTTGTATTTTTCTGCATAAGGTTTGACGAGTATAAGCTCTTGCCACAATTGGAATTCAAATCCAACAGAATTGTACTTTTTTCTAAAAACAACAACAACAAAATAAATTTAACCACAATATTTACTAATAGTGATTTTTTTATATTAGCATCTGTCCATTTCACGCTACTATTCCAAATGACAAAATGTCAAACATCATTTTTCCTTCCGCACTTGTCATTAAAATTCCAACATTAGGGACTAAAAAGCAGTAAGGAAAACATTGGGAACAACCAGCCATCCACAAATTCAACATATCAAGACACACTATAAAAGGATTGCTTGCCATTGTTGTTTAGTTGCCATTAACAAACTAGCTTCCTTGCTTAGCTTGATTAGCTAGCAGCTAAGCAACAAGAAAGTCCATTATTAGTTGACTTAAAAAAGAGTGAATGAAGCTGTCAGTCTTAGTCCCCGCTAATCCAAACACATATGTATTCATTACTAATTGTTTAGCAGCAGGATTTAGGTTTAACCTAATTAAAATCTGCTTGTAATAGGATCTTCTTAACCTCATTAACATACGTTGGGCATACATGAAAACGTCCCGTGCGTCTGAGGCTCGCCCTCACGTTCGCTTGTGCACACATCGCCTCCTCCACACCTTCCATCTGCTTTCGACGCAGAAAACCTTAACGCATCCCTTCTCTTCTCGCTGAATGATGGCGCCATCTGCTCTTGTGGGAAATTAGAGGCAAATGCGCAGGGGCAAAGCGCCCCCGGCGAGCGCTACCCGCCGGGGGAATAGAGGACGGCAATCTGCTGCAAAACTTGTCTGCATGTGTGATGGCCTTGATGGACTTTGGAACATGCTAAAGGCTAACGCGGTGAGGCATGAGAGCTGACACCTGCTTAATGCTTGTTTGTTTGGACATTTTGGCTTTTTGGCCAATATATTATTTTATTATTTTTCGTAGACGGAAGTGAACAAGCATTCATTTTTGGAGATTCCTGTTTTTTTTAATTCCACCATTTAGGGCTAGTCTGGAGCTCTGGTCTCCTCCTCTGACATTACCGTTGTGCAGGTGTACCTAATGAAGGGGCCTGACTTCTTGTTCTCCCACCACGACAGGACTTCCAGCTGCTGTACGAGGAGGCGCGCTACTACCAGCTGACGCCCATGATCAAGGAGCTGGAGCGCTGGAAGCAGGAGCGCGAGCAGCGGCGCATGGCGCAGCCCTGCGACTGCCTAGTGGTGCGCGTGGCGCCCGACCTAGGCGAGCGGATCGCCCTGAGCGGCGAGAAGGTCCTCATCGAGGAGATCTTCCCCGAGACGGGAGACGTTATGTGCAACTCGGTCAACGCCGGCTGGAACCAGGACCCCACCCACGTCATCCGATTCCCCCTCAACGGTTACTGCAGGCTCAACTCCGTGCAGGTAACGCAAGTTTCCCGCAGTAATTCATTCATTTGGGGCAAAATCTTGTACCTCCAAAATGGTGACTTTTCAGGAGAGCCCCAAAACGGCATCAACATTGCATCATCGAAGTGAGCAAGCCATTTTCAACACTTTAGATTGGTCAATAATTCGTAAAAATGACACTCACCAAATTATCTTGTACCTCCAAAATGGTGACTTTTCAGGAGAGCCCCAAAACGGCATCAACATTGCATCATCGAAGTGAGCAAGCCATTTTCAACACTTTAGATTGGTCAATAATTCGTAAAAATGACACCTGCCAAAAGTATAGATCTTGGGAAAAAAAATATGAACATTTCCAAATTGTGACAATATATATTTACAGTATTATTTTTTACAATCGTTATACCAGTTGAAGTTTTGACTTGAGACTGGATGGATTCTCACTTTTAAGGGTGAGGGTTTGAAGTGAAAGCAAGACCCCAATTGATTAGCTTGTAATCAATATGTACCGTAACTGAGTTCTAAGTCTCAAAGCTATCATTTTGTCATTGACTATTCAAAATTATATGGAGTGGGTGTTCATCTGACACATTTAAACACATATTTAGAGAAAGAGATAGAAGTGGGATTTCCATCCATTTTTATTCGAATTTTCAAGAAATGCGAAAATAAAACTGAATGGAAACGCTAGAAATTCGAAAAAAGGGGCCAAAATTTGCAAAAGAGTTTTTCCACTTCGAGGGAGTGGATTTTGAAGCGTATCGAAAAAAGGAAAATGCAAATTTTGGCTATGGGAACGGGTTTTGCAAATAAACGCTGACAAGACCGAATACACGTCGCACATTTTGACCGGATATTACGGCAAACTCATACGACTTCATCACACGGTGCAGTCACCTGTTCTTTTTCTTCTTTTAAATTACTGGTGGTGGATCTCATCTCTATGGTGTATACCGCCACCTACAGCGGCGGAGTCCCCTAGACACGGGCATAAGTCGCATATCCGTTTTGTCCATTTTCAGTAAATTTGCTTAATAAAATCAAAACAGCTGGATGGAAACCTGACTAGAGTGAGAGAGAGAGAGAGAGGGAGAGAGAGAGAGAGAGAGAGAGAGAGAGAGAGAGAGAGAGAGAGAGCAATGGATAACACAAAAATAATGTACAAAGAGTACTACAATGTTTACAGTACCAAATTCCTAAAACTAACAAACTTTTTATAATATACAATATACAGCAATAATCATTCCCAAAGATGAACCTACTGCTGTCATAACTTTCTGTGGGTTTAAAAAGCAGGATTACAATGAATAACATTTAATAATTTTCAACAAAAACTATGCTGTGCTGAAATACAGTTCAGTACTTCCTGTTTTTGCTCTTCTTCTTTGAATCACAAACTAATAAGTAAGTCACCATCTAGTGGTTGAAAGTGGAGTTATAGTGCGCCCAGTGTAGAGGAATGTTAGCCCAAAGTTATTAACACTACAAAAGAATTCCGCGAAATAGTGGGACTTAAACTGAAAAATCCCAAGAATACGAGACAATTTTGCCCGGCCACAGTCCTGTCCATGAAATCCATTTCCATGTACTCACAGTAGCATATTTGGTGGGGTGGCGGGTTATTTTTCCAGTTGTGTTGCCCGCAGAGCAAAATATCAGCCTCACACCACGGGCTCCATGCAACACACTCCATTGCTCACACATACACACACAAGGCTCCTTTCGCCGCCTCCAGCACCCAAAGAGAGCCTCTCCCAGGCAACACTCTGACACCTACACCTCCCTCCCCACCCCCCACCCCCCCATTCACCACCTCCAGGGAAGGAGAGCGGAACGAGCGGGACAAAGCACGCGTGGACTGCGGCCATGTTTCCTGCGAAAAAACAGGGAAAAAAGAACGCGGAAAAGGGCTGGAGGAGGGGGGGGGGGGTGTTGGTTGGTGCAGGGGAGGAATGATATGCATAATTTACACTTTACTCCTTTTTAAGACAGAGCTCTTTTTTTTAAAATAAAAAAAAAGGCTCCAATATAACAACGCCCAAGGCCATTGAAATACACGTATTGCATTTTTTAATACCATACTTACAATTTCTCAAACAGCCTCAACCGGTTTATACTTCTTTTATAGATTTTTAAATGACTTGCAATATAATTAATTGGCGGCATCAACTAACACAACATTTCCTTACTCTGTTTACCAGCCAGCATGATTACAGGACGGCGGCGGCGCATCGCAATAGGACGCTTTGAAAGGGGCTCGCTCGAGCTTTTTAGATGAGGCGAGCGTGGGTAAAATTTCCGCTAACGCTGAGAGGACCGTTTGATCCAAGCAGTTGGATTGCATTTACGACTCTCATTACCTGTATCAGGAGCCGGGGGTTTGTCTAATGCTTTCTTTTTCTTCTTCTTTTTTTTTTTTTTTTAGTTTTGTGATAAAAATAGCTCCCGCCCCCAAAAAACCCAAGCCAAATATTTGTATATTTTATTTAATATATCTCCAAAGGTTGTGAATTTTAGTTTGCTTTTTAAAAATGTTGGTGGTTTCTTGCTAAAATAAATAAATAAATAAAAATCTGCATATTTACATAATTATTTTTTTGTATTTCATATACAGTATATGTATGGACCAAAATTCTTTGAACAGGAATTTATTATTTTGTTTAATTTGTAGTATTCGTTTAATTCCGTTTCCATGCGCGAGATGCTTGTGGATATTCTCGTGTAGGTCATTTCAATCGTTCAAAAATTGCATTGTGCATGCCTGATTAACACTTTCATGCAAATTTCATGCAAATTGGTTTCAAATTTGCCAATCCTAAAATTGAGGGAAAAAAATACTGTGTTTTTGAAATCTAAAAACATAATTTGTATTTGTTATATATTTTTATTATTATTATTTTAGTTTTTTACATTTAATGGTAACATTTTAAATGACATTCAGTTGTTTTTGCTCCTCTTGCTTTTGTTTCTCCGCCTTATTGTGAGGTGCTCCATTTCCTGATGTTAGCAAATATGCATACAGTAGACCCAAGTCACGACTTTGGCCTCAAGGAGTCAAAGAAACGCGGTACGTTTCAGTGTAAGCGGAGATCTTTCCAAACAAGTCCGCCGCTGCCGCCGCCATTGTTCCCGCCGGCTACAAGAAGGTTAGCAAAGTAATCCTGGTGTTAGCCGCCAGACAATATACTTGTCATCTGATTACAGTACGGGCTCCCCACCCAGGGGAAGGCACGCAACCACACCCTGCCCACAGAGGATTGCTTATTGCGGAGGGGGGGGTTAAAAGACAGTGCTGTCTGGAACAAGGTGTTTAGATTGTTTAGGAAAGATGACAATTGAGGAAGTCGGGATGGAGCTCAAAACATCTGGCGAAGGGATTAGCAAGTTTGGGAAATCATGCCGGTCACAATTGTAGTTGAGAGACGGTGAAGCGTTCAAATTCGTCAGAGATTTGGCAACATTTTCATGGCCGCAACTCGCATACTGCTGCTCGTCCCACAAATGCAAATGCATGTTCCTTACAAATGTAACGTGGTTTGAAATTTCTTAAGCCTTTAACTACTGTTCAGAGAGAAAAAATGTATTGTATTAATAAAAAAAAAAACAAACTACTTTTATAAAAATCAAATCATAAACTGGAAAGGAGAGAAAAAACCTCATATTACATGCATAAAATCAAACTACAATAAAATAAATAAATATTAAACAAAATAATTTCTCCAGAAAAAAATAAATAAAAAATAATAATTTCATGTGATTAAAGTAATTATAATACATATAAAAACTTCAATAATTTTTACAGTAATCTTTATTTTCCTCATAAAATGTTGACTTAATTTTCCTAAAATTCCCCCCCAAAAATCACACATTTTTCCCTCTATAACACTGCAATTGTTGTGTAATTTTGACTTAATTCTATTAAATAAAATTATGATTTTGACTTTTTAATAGTACCTTTTATTATTTAAAAATCACACTTTTTTATCAGAATAGTATGACTTTATGTTCGTAAAATGTTTTTTCTTGCATCATTTAACAGAATTTTCATAAAATTACACTCTCCGGTCCTTTTTTATCTCCTAACACTATTACTTCATTTTCACAAGCGTAAAATATGTTTGTAATAATATTACAACTTTATTGCTGCAAAATGCCCTTTCCCTCTATTGTTATGACAATATTCGGGAAAAATAAAACATTACTCTTAACATTAAGATTCTCATAAACATTTTATCCTCGTCATTGAATTCTCATAAACTCAGTTTCTTTCTAGTAATGCACTTTTAGTGTCATAAAATTACACTTTTTTCTCATCTTTACTTTTGTAAAATTACCTTTTCCCCCACTTAATTCTCATGAAAAAATGCACACTCCTAATAGTATGACTGTTCTTGTAGAATTGCACTTTTATTTCATTTGACATTCTCAAAGTTGCACTTTTTTCTCCTAATGTTATGACCCTTGTGTTAAAAAAAATCTCCTAATATGACATTCTCATAAAGTGGCAATATTTTTTTTTTATATCTGCCAACATGACTTTATTGTCGTAAAAGGACATGATACAAAAAGATGTATGTCTTCTTGTTGAGGTGACGAGACGCGCCTTGGCTCGTGATTCCCCGTCAAGTCATGAGTGGAATTTGTAGGGAATAATGCAAACCACCTGCACTCTGATGTCTTTCCAGTGTGGGAGGAAAAACACACAACAGCAAAGGCCGAGGCGCTTAACAGAGGGAAAACATTTCGGCAGACTTACAAACACACACACACACACACGCACACAATAGCCCATACATCACAGTGATGAAACGCTCACATCAGAGCACAGCCAATCCGTCCTTCATCAAAGTGACAGTGGTGGCGAAGGGGCCCTTGTCCCCTCCCTGCCACCGCCACGACCAACGCAACCCGCCGCAACACCCTTTGACATGTCACACTACACACACACTAAAAGTCCATCAATCTGAAATAGCGCTCAGACAAGTACTCGCACACACAAATACCAAGTGCTCCTTGATAGGCTACATCTTGCTACATTGTAACACGGTCTGTCTGTCTAATCTATCTATCTATCTATCTATCTATCTATCTATCTATCTATCTATCTATCTATCTATCTATCTATCTATCTATCTATCTATCTATCTAGCTGTCTGTCTGTCTGTCTATAGCTAGCTAGCTAGCTAGTGAGATATCTTGCTAGCTAGCTATCTAGCTATCTTGCTAGCTATCTAGCTTTTGAGATCTATCTATCTATCTCTCTATCTAGTTAGCTAGCTAGCTATGTCGCTAGCTAGCTAGTGACATATCTAGCTATCTAGCTATCTTGCTAGCTATCTAGCTTTTGAGATGGATGGATAGATAGATAGATAGCTAGATGTCTATCTGTACATAGCAACATAGCTAGCAATTTTTCAACTATTTGTATACAGTGTTCCCTTGCTATAACGCGGTTCACTTTTCATGACCTCGCTGTATCACAGATTTTTTGTGTGCAATTTTGCATGTTTTGTTTTTTACAGTAATGTACCTATTTTATCAAATTTATGAAGGTTTGAACATTGAGAATGTTTAAACAAGAGAGAAATGTGGGGAAAAAAAGTAAAAGCCTCAATGAGTAAAGTGTATAAACTGTGTAGTAAATTTCATTTATTTCGGGTAATTCTTGGAAACTAACCCCAGCGGAAAACGAGGGAACACTACAGGAAATGAAAACACATTTTTCCAATTCAAAAGTTTGGCTCTAACAAAGATGCTATTTTGGAACAAAAAACTAAAACTTCAACAACTTCTCCAGTGTTTATTTCTTATTTTTTCTGTTTTGAGTAAACGCCATGTACAGGCCTTGTGTGGTCACGCTCCTGTCGAACCCTGCCAACCGGGGGGCGAGCTGGAGGGCAGGGTCATGTTTGTGTTGGTCCCGTTACTTCAAGTCTACAGCTACTCTTGTCAAGTGCTTCATATAAGACACTTAAGATCACTTCAAGTGATTCATTTGTCACATGGTGAAAGTGTACAATATTAAGTCAATCGACTCTCAGGTCCAGACGCGCGTGTCTTGTGTGTGTGCGTGCACTCTGGCGGCCATCAATATTACATCACGCTCTGCTTTCCCGTCTTTGATTGCTACGTTGAAAATATACATATATGATGCTGAGAGGTTCGAGGAGCGAGGCTTGGTGTGCATTCGCCGTCCTCGTTCCCACGCCGATCCTGAGGTTGAGTGACAGCTCAGCGAAGCGGCTTCGGGGTGGGCGGGTGCGAATAGGAGCTTGATGATGTTTCGGGAGGAAAATCTGGCGAGACGTTCAAGTCGTCGTGAACTTGGATGACGTTTTCATTTGGTTGTTTTTCAACCATTTGATCAACTTTTTATACATACTTCATGTTATGTTTATCAAACTAACTAAAACTATAATAATATGACGTGATTTGTTTTTATCTTTGTCAATTAATATGATAAATGAGCTTTCAAGGTTTCACTAAGTTTAATTATATTTTTTATTTTTTCCAGTATTTGTGTACGTTTGTTCAGAAGAAGGAAGGTCAAACCGTTCTTTACTTTTAATTCTAATTTTGAGCATTTTTGTTTTTTTTCCCCAGCCATGAAGATTAAAAAAAACTAATACTAAAACTAATAAAAATCCAACTAATATGAAACATTTTTTTTAAAAAAAAACTAACAAATTAAAACCAACTACATTTAAAAAGTCAAAGTCAAAAGGAAATAAAAAAATATCTATAATGAAAAATCCAAAACGATTATAACCCCACCTGTTACCATAAAACAAAATCAGTTTCAAGTGGATCATGCACAGTACGAGCTCTCGCAGCCAATCAAAGACGACGGTTCAAACTTGCATTGTTAATCCTCCCGTGGCACGGACGTGCCGCGTTAAAAGCTTGAATGTCCTTCAAGTGTTGAGATGTTTAACATCCTCAAGTCTTGCCACGGATTTGCGATAAAAGTCTTTTTCCCACACTATCTTTATTGATCAGGCCCAAAGACGTGCGTGAGTCCCACATGTGTGAAAAGGGTGACACGCAGAGGGAGAAGAGATGCAATGTGATGCAACCATTAAAGAAACCAATGTAATATCATTTCCATAATCGTTCGTCTGTCATGGATTTAAAAAAAAAAAATTTTTTTTTTTCAATGTTGGGGTGTGTGTGTGTGTGTGTGTGTGTGTGTGTGTGGGAGAGGGGGGGACGGGTGTAGATGCTCGGGCAGGTCTCGTAATTAGCCATCCTCACCATCAGCTGTCTGCTGTCCCTTCTGTTTCGTAAAAATTTGTGGCCAACGCCGGGGGGGTGTGTGTGTGTGTGTGGGGGGGGGGGGGGGCTTATTAGGAAACACTCCCAACTTTGGGGAGGAAGTTAAAGTGTGTATATTTGTGTTTTAAATGCCGCGTCCGTGTTTGCACGTGACCTGCGCCTGCTGTGCTTGATGCCACTGTATTAGTGGCAGACAGTAGCGTTAATTAACTCATTCACTGCCATTGACGGCTATGGACGTCATAAATTCATTTGAACTGTTTCTATTAGTTTAAAAAATGTTTTCTACTTTTGTTAGCAAGAGTATGAAAACCTAGAAAACAAAATCGAGGGTACATTTAGAACAGATATAGAATTTGTGATTAATTGTGAGTTAACTATTGAAGTCATTCGAATAATTACGATTAAAATTTTTAATCACCTGGCACACCTAATTTTTAATAATATTTTCTTTTTTTAAATAAATAAATAAATAAAATAATTATTTTTTCCCCCAAATTTTTAATGTTTTTTTTTTCTTTTTTTAAATAAATAAATAAAATAATTGTTATTTTTTCCCCAAAATTTTTAATGTTTTTTTATTTAATTTTTTTATTCAAACTTAGGGGTTTCAGGCGATAACCATTTTTAATCGTAATTAATCGCATGACTTCACTAGTTAACTCACGATTAATCACAAATGTTATATCCGTTCTAATAAAATAAAAAAAAATCTAGGTTTTCATACGCTTGTTAACAAAAGTGGGGAAAATGTTAAACTAATAGAAATAGTTGAATTTAGTCTATAGCCGTCAATGGCAGTGAATGAGAGTTAAGGAGTAAATTGAGATGAGTTTCAGGAAACAATTAAATTCCCATTAAAATCCGTGCGGTGGGAGTGTACATATTCTTATCATTGTGCAAGCAGAAATTGACCCGCTTGTGTCTGAGAGATGAGATGATGTAGTCGGCCACGCACGTGACTACCTTGCACCCTCGACCTTTGACCTTCTATGCCTCTTCTTCCTGATCTTTATTGCACTGCATTTCTTGCAGTGGACCTTGAGGCTATTTAGGGATTTTTGGGGGGGTATTTTTTATTTTTTTCTCTCACTATTTTCCAATATTTTCTATTTATTTTATTACATTTTGAGAAAAAAAACATATTGGATGTTCATCAGTATTTTTTGGAGTATTTTTTAGTATATATATTTTTTTCCACCCCTCCGGTTTTGGCTATTTGCGGGCGCCAGCGACATCACTCCTCGTGCTAGCTTAGCGCCACGTTAATGATGAACAAATTCCAGGAAATCTGTCCGATATTTTTCCCAAGCCATCCGTCATCAGTCCAAACATGAGCGGCGTGTCATTACGGCGCCCGCCTCCCCGCCCCCGTTCGCACGGAAGGAGGCCGGCAGCACTGCTGCACTATTCATGACACCGTCCGGCACCCGATTGGCCGGACGCTGGCAGGCCACGAGCTCAAAGGGTTGCGCAGAGTGCGAGGCGAGGTGCGTTCGGGGGGTCGGCGTGAAGAAGGTGATTACTGGCGCTCCTAATTTGAGTAATGAGGAGGCCGGGGTGAGACGAGTAAGCCGCCAAGGGGGCATTGGGGGCGGGGCACGTGTCGGGAATAAGGATGAGCCTTACGCTAACTTTGTGTATTCTGACAGCTAGGCCGGACATATATGGGCGTTCTTCCTCAACGTCACTTCCTGTGCGTGTGTTCAGGTCCTGGAGCGTCTCTTCCAGAAAGGCTTCAGCGTGGCGGCGTCCTGCGGCGGCGGCGTGGACTCGTCGCAGTTCAGCGAGTACGTGTTGTGCCGCGAGGACCGGCGGAGTCTCTCCATCAACACGCCCATCAGGATAAAACAAGAACCTCTGGACTAGAACAGCGGCGACAGAATCCAATTGGCCGCCAACATCCGCACCCGAATACGTACTAACTAGCAGAGGCTCGTTCAACCCTCTGAGGGGAATGTAAACGCAAAAAAAACAACAACAAAAAGTTTGGAATTCCGCCCAAAGAGCAAACCAACACGAGCAGCTTACTTGAAATTTTTGGAGGACCGCCGCCGCACATCAGAAGTTTTTTTTTTTTTTTTTTTTACTCGCAAGAGGACGGACACCATCCGTTGTGAAGTGTCTTCTTTCTCCAATATGAAGGACGGACGCTATTGTGTTCAGGTTGTTGGAAGGGAGCCTTTTTTGGCAGGAAGCGAATGGCAATGCATTCCGGATAGGCTCGTTTTTTTGTCCCTCCCCCTTGTTTTGTTTTGTCACACACTAAATGACGGTTTATGTTTGCGTTTAACATATCACCAGGGGACTTTGAGTCGCAGTTTTCATGAATGTTTAAAAGAGAGAGAAAAGAAAAAAAGACGCCAATCGTTTACCAGTATGTCTCGTCAAGCAGGAGGTGTACTCTAAATGTTTGTAAACTTTTTATTTGTTTGCACTTAATCATCACCCATGTTGTCACCAGGACATGTCCACAGATACACAGGTATGTTTTTTTTAATTGGCCTATTCTAGTACTATTTTAATTTCCCCAATCAAAAATACAACTCATTGCTAATCAATAAACAGGTTATCTCTACATAAAAAAAAAAAATGATATCACATTATAGGTTAAAACCAAATGGAAAGACACCTGTGGGGCGGGGGGAAATATATCTATTTTTTTTTATAACCCAAAACATTAACATGCAATGGTAGTCGTCAAATGAAAAACACGTACGGTATGTTCTAATGCTCAAAATGTTTTTTTTTCTTTCTTTTCTTAGCGGAGCAGTTTTGAGAATCAATTGCTTCTTTTGAGGAGCAACTTTAGAATTTTGTGGAGCAATTTTTTTCTTCTTCCAATTAATTCCAAGAAACAGAAGGAATGTTTTTTATTACAATAAAAATGTGACAATATAATGAATGAACAATATTTTTCTTTTTGTATAATATTTGTAATAATAATTAATAATTTATAATATTTATATTTTTTACCAACAATTAGGTCAGCAACCCCTCTACCTACTACTATTACAAATTATAATGACGAAAAAAGGAATCTTTTGAATTGGAAAAAAAAATCAATTTAAAATATTTTAATAATTAAGTAATTTCATTTTCAAAAATGTATTACCTGTGTTAGTGTGGACATGCTCAAGTTATTTTAAACTACACTGTAGGTACCAAAGCTGACAGGGTGCATATTTTATTGATTGTAAAAAAGTTTTTTTTTTTTTATTTTAATTTTTTTTTAACAGCGTGTTAAAAATCAAATAAAATCTAAATGGGTGTGCGTCTCACTGCTTTTTAAATAAATCGTCTTTCTTTTTTCCCGGATTGGGAGAAAAATGTTGGTAGTGTCGGCCTTCCCGCACTCCCAATGAAGCAGTACAGGCTCTTCTCCATGGGGGGCGCTCTTACAATGGAACCACACTTTCCACCAGGACTTTGGAGCTCACCGTGTTGTGCTCTGGCGTCAGTGGAAATAAAGACTCACTGAAGATTCCTCCGGGAATGACTTTTTTCCAGGGTTCAATTTTAACCCGCTCAAGACGCCGTTTTCTCCTCCGTGGGGTGTTATTTGGTTTGGCAGCAATAAACGCACCCTTCCGAATATTCGCAACTACACGAAGTCATGGGCCAGTGCTCGGCAGACCTGATTATTCGGACTTGTGTTTTTACCGTAAATAAATAAATAAAGGCTTAAAAGTGTCACATTATGTACATATGGACTGAAGTGTTTTAAAGGGTATAATAATAATGATAATAATGTATATTATTTAAAGTGTTTAAAAGCAATTAGACTGTGGTATTAAAGGGCATGTGTTCATTTTGCAGTGTCTTTATTTGACTTTTCTGGCATATTTGCGATAATAAAAGGATGTACTGTATTGACCTGTGTCTTCTTTGCAAATATGGATACATACTGAAAAATATTTTTTCTCAAGACAAGTGTTATTTTGGATTCTTCTCCTGGATGTCGAATATTTTGGTCTTTTCCAAATGCTTTACACATTTTAATGCTGAAGAAATGGACATAAGACAGCATCTTGTTAGTTTAGTAAACAGCTTATTTATTCCTTTATAAAATAGGTACAAATACATCAGTATTGTTTGTTTGTTGTTGTTTTTTGTCATTTCACACAAACAGGAAAATTCAAAGATATGTACAAGAGTTTACCAAAAATAACGTGGTTCTAATAAACACATAGGTCTTGTAAACAGTATTTACAAAATATCCTTACAGTGAAACTTTTATTTTTCCCGTATTTTTTTCCTCCTTTTTTTCTTTTAATATTGTCCCAAGGTTTTGGCTAAAAAGCTGCAAGCGGTAAAAATGCCAAAAGCAAATGAGATTATTATTATTAAAAAATAAAAATAAAAAATCAGTCAAGATTGATGCTGTTGTGCTTATCAAAGAGAAAAAAAAAATATAAGAACATGTGCATAAAAGCCAATTGATTAAAAACAAAGTCAAACTGAAAATATATTACAAGGTGTGACTTTGAAGGGAAAGTGTCAATACTGTTTACATTTCTTAGCAATATTAAGCCGGCAGCTTTAAGTTGCCAGCTAAAACAGGGACTTTATAAAAAAAATGGATACAATAAAATAAAGGTGCTGTCAAAAGTCACAACAAAACGCAACCCACCAACCGTTTGAAATATTTCAATTCGTCCAAAGAGAAAAACTGCATAGGCCGAGATATTACATTTAAATGAACGTACATGAACGTACACGTATGATTTTGCGTTTATACATTTATAAAAAAAACGTTTCACAATACAACATGATGTGAAACAAAAACAACAAGCCTGAATGTCTCACGCTTTCTTCACTGGATGGGAGCTGACTCATGTGCGCACAAAAAAAACAAAAACAAAAAAAAAAACACTTGATAGACTTGAAACATTCTTTTGTTGTTGTTCTTCAAACATTTGCCCAAACTGCAGTTATAAAAACAAAGTGTGTGGGCTCAACTTGTAACTACGGCAACCGGCCCATCTCGTAACAAAAACTCACAGGTGAAAGAAATAAAAGTGGACGAAGGCGTATTGAGGCCGCTGAAATGCTGTTGTTTTAAATTATAGAATACAGTCGTAATGTTATGAAAATAAAGCACCATGTCCTATTTATCAAACATACAAAGAATTCTGAGAAAAACAGTAACATGTAAAAAAAAAAATAATAAAAAAGTGTACACAGATTTTTGTTTTATTTTCTTGAATAATAGTACTTTAAAAAAATTCATAATAAACTTTTTTTGTGAAATATTCTTGTTTCTGCCATAGAAAATACATAATGAGATAAACTAAGATTTTATTTTTGGGGGCAGTCTTAAAGGGAAAACTGTATAGTATGGCAAAATATTATAAAGGAGACTTTTTTTGGGGGGGGGGGGTTAACATTACAATAAATAAGGTGTAAGACTACGAATAAAACGGATTTTAAATTTGAAAAAAGTTGCAGCCTTACAAGGAAAAAAAAGTCATACTTTTGGAGAAAAAGTAACACATTTTCAAGAGGAAAAAAAAGATTACTTCAGAGAAAAAAAAATGAGATGTGAGGAAAAAGTCATATTTTCACAAATAATTCTTAATATCACGAGACAAGAGAAAAAGCTGAGAAAAATGAGAAATGTGGCAAATGAAGTCCTAATATTACAATAATGAACGTATACTGTATCTGCATTAAGATGAGAAGATTCAATTTTATTTTAAATACTAGTTCTGTGGAAATAAATGCACTCTCATTATAATTTCAATGACACCTGTGGCAAACTGAAGCGCCGCATGAGCCCCTCCCTTCGGAAAATGAGCCGCAAGGCATTATTCCGACATGGGGCCCAGCCAGGTAGGTGCCTTACTAAAGAAACTGAACGTAATCCAAACATGTGCCTAGATCTAAACCCTATTAAGCATCTTCAAATGCAAGATGGAGGAGCAAAAGGTCTTAGACATTTTCACTTCGGGGTGTTTTCACTTTTGTTGCTGGCAGTGTGCTGAATTATTCTGAGAGAACTAGACAAGTTGTACAAAGACTAATTTCCGTTATCGCAATTTTGTTATTTTTGCAGTGTTGTCCAGTGAACAATTATAATATTCACAACAAATTTGAAAAGTTGACCTCTCTCTAATAAAATGGATCTTATATTCCCATAACATTACAACTTTTAGACGACAACTATTGTTCTTGTTAGTGTCAGAGGTGGCAAATCCAGGTCCAGAAAGTAAAAACCCTGCCACAGTTTGGCTTTAGCCACTGTAGCTAGCTAGCTAGCTAGCTCTCTACCAGGTAAACGAACACCAATGGAGATAGCTAGCTAGCACATAGGGCTAAAGCCAAACTGTGGCAGGGTTTCTAGCTAGCTAGCTAGCTAGCTCTCTACCAGGTAAACGAACACCAATGGAGATAGCTAGCTAGCACATAGGGCTAAAGCCAAACTGTGGCAGGGTTTCTAGCTAGCTAGCTAGCTTTCTAGCAGGTAAACGAAGACCAATGGAGCTAGCTAGCTAACACCTAGGGCTAAAGCCAAGCTGTGGCAGGGTTTCTAGCTAGCTAGCTAGCTCTCTAGCAGGTAAATGAGCACTAATGGAGCTAGCTAGTTAGCACCTGGGGCTAAAGTCAAACTATGGCAGGGTTTCTAGCTAGCTAGCTAGCTTTCTAGCAGGTAAACGAAGACCAATGGAGCTAGCTAGCTAACACCTAGGGCTAAAGCCAAACTGTGGCAGGGTTTCTAGCTAGCTAGCTAGCTCTCTATCAGGTAAATGAGCACTAATGGAGCGAGCTAGCTAGCTAACACCTAGGGCTAAAGCCAAACTGTGGCAGGGTTTCTAGCTAGCTAGCTAGCTCTCTAGCAGGTAAATGAGCACTAATGGAGCTAGCTAGCTACCTCTCTAGCAGGTAAATGAGCACTAATGGAGCTAGCTAGTTAGCACCTGGGGCTAAAGTCAAACTGTGGCAGGGTTTCTAGCTAGCTAGCTACCTCTCTAGCAGGTAAATGAGCACTAATGGAGCTAGCTAATTAGCACCTGGGGCTTAAGCCAAACTGTCTTTCTACTTTCTGGACCTGGATTTGCCACCTCTGGTCAGTGTGGCCCTAATGCACCTTCATAAAACTGATCTGAAATGTGTTTCATATTAAATATTCACTTTCATAAAACTCACACACGTTGATTCATTCTGTTACGCTGTAAACTTAAAAAAAAGAAAAGAAAAAGAAATGTAACCGAACTATTTACATTTACAGCAAAGGGAAATGTGTTATTGAAATCTCCTTTATTGACACACGGTCAATAAATACCTTAGTTGGACATGATTGGCTGTTAAAATGTTTTTAAAAACGCACGGTGGCCTTCAAACGTAATCATCACCACGCGACTTGAAACGCAAGACCGCAAGGACAATCGATGCAATTTTTTTGTGACATTTTCTTCCTACGCTTTTCTTGTGAAAGTGGAAGCCGAGTGACGGCGAGCGCACGTATGGAGACGACGAGCTGACACCTGATGTGAAGGCACGTGGCTGGAGGAGGAAGAGGAGGAGGCGGAGGCTACTTGAGGAGGGCGCGGTAGAGCAGCAGCGAATGGGCCGTGTCTCGCTCCTGCTCCATGTAGAAGATGAAGTCCCTGAGGTTGACGCGGGTGATGCGCTGGCGGGCGTACTGGCGAGACGACGAGGAGGGCGTGGACGACGAGGCGGCCGGGGAGCCCGCCGTGCTGCCCGAGAGCTGACCAGAAAAACAAACGGGGAACAAGATTAGCGTCGCTCATGTGTTAGTGAAAACAATAGAAAAACGTAGTCAGCCAAAGTTTCGATGATGATGGTTCTGTATTAATAATGACATCTATTTATATGAAGACACTGACCATGTAAACAAATTTTCACAATTCTGAAACTGACAAATACCAATATGCAAAAAAAAAAAAAAATCCTTTAAATAGCTATTTATAGAGGGAAGCGTATTGCATTCACTTGAAAAAAGTGTCATATTTTTGGCGCTTTGTTTTTAAAAAAATATTTTTTTGTGTCTGTTTTTTTATTTATTATTATTTTTAGTTATTTAATTAATAATTATTTATTTAGTTAGTTTTATGGATTGATTTAAAGAATATATTTTTGCCTGTTAAAAAAAAAATCTGTTTTCTATGACGATGTATTAGGGCCACGTATAAATATATTTTTTCAGAGGATGGGGGCAATATTTGCGAGAAAAAAAACACATTTGCGAGTTTATGAACTCTTAATTTTCTGCCTTTCAGAAAAAAAAAATGTTTTGTTTTTTTAATAATTTTCTTCTGTTCTTTAGAATACTTCCCCCCCTTTTTTCTAAAATATATATTTTTAATGACAAAAATTTTTTAGAAAAAAATGAAAATAATAATTTTTAAAAAATCTGACAAAAAAAATCAGGAAAACTGAAAAAAAAAAATTCCCATAAAACAGAAAATAACAAGTACTGAAAACCATTTTTTTTTTGGGCGGGGGGGGGGGGGGGGGGGAGTTAAGTACTAATAAAACTTTCCTGAGGGGAAAAAAATAACGTTGAAAGAAATGTGAAGAAATGTGAATTTATTTGAGAGTCTTTTTTTTTTAAAGGCCATATTTAACTAAAAAAAACAAACAAGGATTTTCCATGATCTCGAACAGTGCTTTCTGTGTATACGTTCAGATTAAAAGTCCAAAGTAGACTAAACAAGAAACATTCCATGCTGGCTTTTCTGTTTAAGTTAGCTCATTCTTGTATTGGACTGTATTGTCTTTGGGTGTCTTTGGTTTCCTTGGCGAACCACAACACCGGGGCGCAAATAACGCTTCAGTATGTTCCCCATTCACCACATTCCAGTCGTGTTGATGAATCGTCAAAATCATATACGAGATTTGCGATTATTTTGCCCTTTGGGGCTATCTGAGGAAAACCTTGGCAACGGCGGTGAAAACAAACCCTTTCTGTCTTTTATGGCTGTCAGCGGTCGCTGCATATAAACATCGCTACTGATCACGGCTGTTTGTATTTGTTGCTCTATAAAGAATGAACAAGGGCGGCTACATAGCAGCTGATGGGAATCAATTAGCGCGCATGAAAAGAAAGGTGGTCGAGTGCCAAGTTGAGGCGGGTAAACAAGACAACAGAGTGTGGACACTTACACTGATTGCAACATTGTGTAAACAAACGGCACACGGTGCAGACAGGACCGAATTGTTAACATGTGACGCATTCATACGATGGCAACGAGTGGACTCGACAACCTTTACAACGAACCTTACCGTGAATTGCGTACCAAATGTGGTTTCAGAGAGACGAGGGAAAGGATTAGTGTCACTAATATTGCCTTTTCATATCGTTCATACACACAAAAAAAAGCATATTTGGTACGGGGAAACATTGTTTAGTCTCAAGAAAACTCATTTATTCATTCTAAGCGTGTCAGTGGCATCTTGAGCATATGTGAAAGACGAGCCCGCCCACGGCCACGCCAATTACTGCCAATCACAAGGAAGCACGGTGACAGCGCAGTGAAGTCGACCAATCAAAGCCATGCGTCCACCTGGACAGATGGACAGGGACTGGCCGCGGGGTTCGAAGGGAAACGTTGAGTGTGGTGAGGAGCGAGTGACTCCTGCGGCGACGGGGGCGACGCTAGCCTCAAGTGACATAGATTCACACAGAAAGGTCGGCGCCTGCGCGGGAAATTCCCCATTCTGTCCAAAGCAAAATAAGCACACGAAGTCACTACCTTGGTATCCGTGGTGACCAAAAACAACCAGGACACAACGCTGTGGAATTGAAACAAAAACGTTCATATGAAAGCTATGAGGAACAAAACTGGCAACATTGAATAAAATAAATAAATAAATAAATAAATAATGAATATAAAAAATTAAACACAAAAAATAAATATAAATGAAAATAAAAACAACAAAAACTCTCTCTATATATATATATATATATATATGAATATATATATATATATATATATATATATATATATATATATATATATATATATATATATGAATATATATATATATAATAAAGCAAAAATAAAAACCAAAATAAAAAAGGAGATTCAAAACATAAAAATAAATGTGGAAATAAATCTATAAATTTAATTAAACGTCAACAATAAATAAAAATGCTCTGCTTTCATATTTATTTATTTCATGCTGCAGATGCTGTTATTTATTTATTTGTTTTACTTTAATTTATTTATTTATGAATATATATATCAATATAAATATAAATACATGTAAATAAATAATAATTTATATTTATTTTTTGTGTTAATTTTTAATTTTCCCTTTTATTACAAACAAACATTTTCTGTTTGGTCACCTGACATTCTGCATACAGTGGATTAATGCCGCCAAAATAACCCAACTATACTATTCATTAGAGGTAGGACATTTTTGAGCAGATATTTCCAGACCAGGGGTGGGCAATCCCGGTCCTCGTAGGCCGGAGTCCAACACACCTGATTGAAATAATCAGCTCATCAGCAGAAGCCTGATAATGATTGTGATCATTTGAATGAACAATGCGTAGGAAGCAAATCACCTAATGGAAGCAGGTCACTAAAAGTCAGACTACAAAAAAAAGTGTATATCAAATTTAACCTAACCATGGGTTGATGGAAACACCTTTTTAGTCCCCAGAAAATGCATGCCAAATGAGACTGAAAACTGAAAAAGAGGACCCTCTGATATTTCAGAACCCTTTCCAATGGAAATTGTAAAACAAAACAAAAAAAACGTCTGCACTGTCAGGTCACAGCGGGTGAAAGGAAAAGCGAAGAAGAGGGGAAAAAAATGAGGAGCAAGTCGGATCCACGAGGCAAAAAACAGCATCTGTCATTTTATCTGTTGATGGGCGCTCCCAGGCGTCATGTCACATGACATATCCATCCTACGGAACACGCGGGAATACTTTCGATACATCGCTTCAGACGTTTGACTCGTTTGCAGGAACAGGAACGGAGCTCAGTGGACCTGAGGAGGAGGAGGCGCGGAATTCAGCATTGAGGCCTTTACTTTTTCATACTTTGATTTACTTAAAGTGCTACTTTTCAAATTGTGCTGCAAAACCTATAAAAGGGCGACATTAGCAAGTACGGTTCTTTCAGTATGTTGAGAGTTTTTTGCTGCATCTTTTTTTTTTACGTAGACAATACAGACAATTATAAGTTTTTCTCTCACTTCAGCTGATGCTTTAGACTATTTTCCCTTTCAGACATGTACATGATGATTTGTGAGTAAATAGCCTCGTGTGAAAATATTTCTGAATAAATGAATAAACTGACACCAAGCTTATTTTAGTTAATGGAAACTAGCGAAAAATCGAATATCCCAAAAACAATTTCGTTAACGAAAAAAAAAATGCTTTTATATGTTTTTTTAAAGCTAACAAACTAAATTTTATGTTTACAAAGCTTACTAAAACTAAGAAGGTGTAATAAAAAATCAATTCGGCAATATATCGCTTTTTAATCGATTTTTAAACATCAATTTTTTATAGAAATATTCAACAAAACGTCTTACTTAGGGTTAGGATTCACACATTAAGCATGGAAGAATGTTATATTAAAATAACATTAAGCCTTAATATTTTATTTCAGTGCTGTTTGAACATGAAACTGCAACCTGTTAGCTAAATGCAGTGGCTCAGTTGCAAGCCGGAATTTTCAGATAAATAAATAAATTTTCATACAAATCTTACAGTGTACATGTACAAGTTTACTGATTAGTATTTTCCAAATTTGAGTAAAAAAAAAAATCCGCAATAATTAACTTATAGATTCGCATCGGGATTAATCGGTATCGAATCGAATCGTGACCTATGAATCGCGATACGAATCGAACCGCCAAGTACTAGACAATTCACACCCCCTAATAGTCGTCAATGGCAGTGAATGAGTTAACCGGAATAAGGATGTTGGAAAGTGTGTCACAGAAGTGACATCATCTATCAGCAACCAATAGAAAAGCACTTTCAAATGACGTCTCCCAGGCGACAATTTTGCGCGCTTGCCTTTTGGCTCCAATGGCTCGGCTCACCTGCTTTTCATTTAACTCCGCCCCCACGTCACCAAATATGGCCCCTTGCCTTATCGAGCACGACATTGCCGACATTTCCCGTCTTTCGTCCCGCTTCCGCAGCCGAGCAGCAGCGATGCTCGTAGGTGTCTCAAGGAATTTACATTGAGCCCTTTATTGTGTGAGGAGGCAGGGGGTGGAGGTGAAAGGCGGCGTTGACGGGGGGCGCTTCTTGATGATCTCTGGCTTTGAACCCTGAGTGGCACCTGTGCCTTGATGCCGGAGCCAATATTGGATTTGGCCCAGGTCACAGCTCAGGGCGGTGGGTTAATGGCCCGCTTTGCCAGGCGCACACTTCAGCACGGCCCCCGCCCCGGCCAACCTGCTGCCTCAGCACTACATCGCACACACACACGCGCGCACACACATTTCTCCAGGTAGCCGCATGATGGCTAAGAATCTTGGCGAAGTGCAAAACGCTCTACTGCATGGATGCTTTGGGGGAAAAAAAGAGCGTATTTCCCCCATGTTGGCTGAGAACTCGATAAGCCTCCATGATGCATTTGATGATGCAACATTGTTGTTATTGCTTTGATGGCGGTTTAAAAAAAAAACATGTTAAACTCTAATGTCTCTGCTAGAGGCGAGAAGGACAAATACAGCAGAAGGGACGTAAATCATGTTTTGTGGTATGGGCTAGTTGAGCTCGGTACGGTTTAGGGTTGGAAACTCCCCGATACAGCATGCTGCATTCGTTTTTTTTTTTCTGGAGAGCTCAGTATTGTCCATTCGGTAATTTTACCAATTTGACATGTCATCATCATTGCTCTCCTTTTCTTTTTTTTTTTAATGTGGGTGAATATGTGTATGTGCGTGCGTGCGTGCGAGTGTATTCATTAGTTCACCTAAAACCTATTAAGAAATCCCATACCGTTCACCTAAACCGAACACTTCCAGCCAGAGTCGTGAGGCCGTCAGGAGACCCAAGGAAGGACCAAAGGAAAGAAAGGAAAGTCACTTTGCTGCATTCGTTTTAATGGATAAATGATGAGAAAATGTGTTGAAAATCGACAACTGGCTGGCAAGTTACGGGTGAGGACGTCGAAGCGTTCCCACGTTTGCCTCTGCGCTGCATTTAAGCAAAGGAACGCTGCCTCATCCCTCTGCAGTGTTTACAATGTGGAGTCCAATGCAACAAGCCCACTGCCCCTGCCCCCCCCCCCTTAATCTCTGCACTTGGCCCAAAACGTCTCTCCTACGGCCGCCATTAATCAGCACCAGAGACTTTCTTTCTCTCTCTCTCTCTCTCGCCTTGCCCTCCCCACCCCCCTTCTTTGCCAAACGCCCACAGACACGCTGGATGAGGCCATTTTGAAAGAGTTAACAGATGTCGGCTGATTGGCCCCGGGCGCTCCCACATTGCCAGGGTGATGTATTTGATGTGGAGTTTATTCAGCTCTAATAAATGTATCAAGAATTATAATAATAATTCACAGATGTACACGAGCAGATTATAAACCAGAGCACCTCTTTGAAGAAAACGAGCCAAGATGCCAAGATTAACACAACCGAAAAGGGGGGAATGGGAATGAAATGGTTCGGTCCACCCAAAATCAAGAGAGAGCGATTATGAGGTACGAAAGGCCTCGGTTGACTTTACAGGTTCCCTTTTCTATGGAACTGCCATTGCTATCCAAATTTAGGGAAACAGTCAAGGACACTGGGTCCATTTTGATGTTAAAATGCAATGTAGGTCAAGATATGCTAAGACAGATGGTGCTGCTCCCCCCGCCCCCCATTTCAGGACCATTTACGATGGAAACGCCAAATAATCTCTCCTTTGGTCTCTTGAGGTCTCCCTGATTTGTTGGAATTTGGATGTTTCTGGGGTTGGTGAAGGGCTCTGGTTGGTGGCCCGGTGGGTGGTGTCTGGTCGGTGCTGGATTTCACTTTCCTTTGGTCCTTCCTCGGGTCTCCTGACAGCCTCACGACTCTGGCTGGAAGTGTTCGGTTTAGGTGAACGGTATGGGATTTTTTTAACAGGTTTTAGGTGAACTAATGAATACACACTCACACGCAAGAACATGCACATTAAATAAAAAATAAATTAAAAAAATAATTTAAAAAATAATAATAAAAAAAAGAGAGCAATGATGATGACATGTCAAATCGGTAAAATTACCGAATGAACAATACCTGAGCTCTCCAGAAAAAAAAAAAAAAAAAGAAACGCCAAATAAAAGCATACCAAACCAAAGTAAACCATAAAGCTTAGTGGAAATTACACACTATGAGTTTGATTTGAGGACTCTACAATGGAATGGAAAGACCATTAAATGCACAATGTAAATTGTAAAAAAAATTAATAATAATAAAAATAAATAAAAAGTAATATATAAAAAGCAGCTATTTACCATTTAAAAATATCTTGAAAACAGAACCAAACCATGCTGTTTGCTTGAAACAGGACACGACAAGTCAGATATACCGGGACCCTTTCAAAATGGGTTTAGATTAAAGGGTATTGTCTAGTGGAAACGGGTCACTCTGGGTCAGATATTCCCAATGGAAATGTCCAAAATGAACAACGAACAGAAGCAAAACCTTACTGTTCGATGGAAACGGGACACTGTGGGACCCGACCGTGCTACTTGGTCCGATTTTTGGAGACTCCTTACAATGGAAATGCCATCAAATGCATGCCAAATGGAATTGAACGCCAGTCACATATTTTGGGACTTTTTTGGGGAATTTACACCAGGAAAATGCCGAACCGTACTGCTTGGTTGAAACAGGACACTACAAGTCAGATATTTCGAGACGGAAATTGCTCTGTGGAAATAGGACACGAAAGTCCGACATTTTTAAGACCATCCTCAATGAAAACGTCAAAACTGCTTGATTGAAACAGGCACACTTGACGGTCAGAAATTTGAGGAGCCTTTTTGATGGAAACGCCAAAAACAGACCACTTAACGAAGCCAGGAAACAGGACATGAAAGGTCAGCTACGTCAGACTCTTGACAGTGAAAATTGCACAAAAGACCTTCCAAACCTGTACTACTTGTTGAAAACAGGTCTTGGGATTCCATCACATTTGGGCAAATTCATGTCTCGTCAGTGTCAAAGTATTTCATTGACCCGTGTGTTTTTTTCTTGAACAGAGGGCACCAACAATTATGACCATGTGACTCATTGACCTGGCAAATTACCCAATTTCCTTTATTGTGCCACATTGAAGTCCGCTGAAAGAAACGAGCAAATGACTTCCACAACAAACTAAATTATGGTCCACAAGAAAGCAAATCGAACTTATTTGAAAAGGTGCACTCACATAGCACATTAACTCTTTGACTGCCAAAAACGATAAATAACGTTTAGTAAAACCCTAGGGAGGAGTGCCAAAGACGTTAAAAGACGTTTGTTTCAAAACAGAGGTGAAACTAACCATTTTCTATTGTTGATTACTGAAAAACGGAATAAGGTAGAAACAAACTTTTTTTTCTGATGAAAGATGAGAGTCCAATCTTTCATTTGGTAGTACGTGTGTTTCCATAGTCCAAACACATTATTTTCTGTGGACCTTGAAAGATCAGTCAAAATGCTTAAATCGGCTGGCACCCACGGCATCCCTTTTCTCAAAACGTCTGGCAGTCAAAGAGTTAATAGCAAGCAAAGCACGGATTTGCCACTACGGTGCCGGATGCAGAAATTAGCCCCATCTTTTAGTCTTTCCTTTTTCTACTTCATATTTTGGAATGCCTCAATTGGACGTGAGATTTCACCGTACCCTGCACAGATTCATCCTTAAGTCATCTTAAGGTCCACAAAAATAAATGTTGAAAAGATTACATTTCACAACAAACAACTTGTATTTATCCCAAAAGTAAACGGATAGCACGTTTGAAAAAGGGTTTGCTCCCGGAGCACGTTTATAGCGTATAAAGCACAAAAACAGCTTGGCAGCGCCACGGCCATGCATAGCAACCGCGCTGAATTTCAGTCAAGGAGAAAGAAGGCAAAAAAGCAACACCCAAAAAAAAAAAAAACACCTTATTACTTCTAACTCCTGCAAGCCATTTTGGTCTCCAAAGGTTTTGGAGCGCCGCGGGCCATGTGTCTGCAGTGTTTCGGGAAATGACTTGCCTTCGCACGAACACTGCTGTGTTCTGCAGCGCTGCTGCCCCCCAGCATCCCCCGCTCAATTTCTGCTTAACCCCTTCCTGCCTTGCCTTGCACTGACTCACTGCTACAGAGCCGCTGTCACATTGTGGAGAATTGTGTGCGTGTGGGGGGGGGGGGAGGGGGGGCGAAGCGGACCAGCTTTTTTTCGCCAGCTAGCACATTAGCGCCTCGTCTTAGTCGGCCACTTGAGCGTGTGATGGCGTTTGACAAAGGTGGCGCGGATAGGAGGGCGAGGAGGGGGCAGTGGGCTCGGGGAGGACGAAAGACGCACTTCGGCTCCGGCTCCCACAATGCAGCAGTGTGTATCAACGGCGGATTAAATCTGCAAACTCGTTGACACAACACATAATTAAAACATCTTCGCTCCGGGTCAGGAATTTTCTAATTAGCGGTGTACTGACAAAGCTGCAATTCCATCGCCCTGAGTTTCAAAGTCCACAGGTTAGCGCTAAGATGAAAGGCCCGGCCCGGGGGCGCTCACTCTCCTGCGGGTTCGGGAAGGGGGAGTGGCGCACGCACACACAATTCCTCAGAAGACAGTCACGAGGTCACCACAGCTAAACACCCGGAACCTGCCTTCCAAACAAAAGCAAACTTCCCCTGCCTGGAAACACTTTTTAAAACCCCTCTGAGCCACTCGAAGGCTTTAATTAGCTGTTATTGAGCACAGCGGCTTGCTAACGTTGATGCTCACATATTGGTTATCGTGGTGGAATATTAGCACTAGCACGCGGCATCGCACATAACAAGACTCCGTGCCAGATGTAGCAAAGCATCCCCAGAGAGACCAATGTTTTGTTCTTAACCATACTTGAGGGGTTTTTAGTTGTATTTTTTGGGGTCTTTATCCTGTTGGAGGACCCGTGACCTGCGGCAGAGACCAAGCTTTCAAGACACTCTCTTACTAAATGTGGCAAAATAAACCCAATCCGCTTGGGTTCTTCTCATAGAACTTGTACCACTTGATAGTCTTGAGATTTCATTGTACACGGTGTGCCGGATGCAGCGATGCATCACCGGCGTCCATTTTGTTCTTAGTCATCCTTTTTTCCTATTTTTAGCAGTGCGTTTGGGGTGTTTGATCTGTTGAAGAACCCACAACCTGTGGCTGAGACTAAGGTTATGAGACACCCTAATGCCAGAAGAAGAAAAAAAGGTCCAGAAGTGTTCTTTTCACAGAACTGGTCTGACTTACCAAAATTTTCCAGAATACCGTAACATCTAGAAATTCCATTCTTGGAGAGAATCTCCAGAAAAAAAAGAAAAAGAAAAAAAAATAGAAATTCCATTCTAAGTCAGCAAAGTTACATATTGGAACTCTTACGAGTTGGGGACATATTTGTAGTCTTTATAGGCAATTCTATACAGCCACAATCATGTTAATAATGTGCAACATGAATTTAACGGGACAGTTTATTAATTCACTGCCTTTGACAAGTATACAAATTTTTTTCAACGGGGCCAGAGAATCTGATTACGTTCCACTGTAAATGTCAAACTTGGAAACAACTTTACTGATGCACAACCACCAGTAGATGACATCATTGCCCCATTTTATATGGCATAAGCACAGTTTTGGAGTCCATGGGAGTAATGGCTGCAATTTGTGCAATTTTTCTACTGTCGATTATAAAAGAACGGGAAAAAAGGCAGAGAGGAGAGAGTCTATTCTGTCATTTGGCAGATTTGGTTTATATATAATTATTGAACATAATATCGTGTGGGTATTGAAAATTTCGAAAATTTCGAAACCGGCTAGCAATGAATGAGTTACGACGTACATTCAACGAACTATGTGTCCCATAAACACACTTAAACGATAAAGATTAACGACCGTGTGACAGAAAAAGTTGAGTTTGAATTGCACGCCGCAATGTATCGCGGGAAGCAAAGAATGGCCAGTACAAAGTGCAAACAACAGATTTTTTAAAAATGTTGTTGTCAGTTGGTTTAAAGTTCTATCACTTGACTTATATTACTGTTTATTTCTTTAAACTGCATTCCAGACAACAGTGGACACTTTGGAAAGGCATTCACATCGGCCTAGCACTTATTTGTACCCTTTCATGCAAACAAAAAGGTATGTACAGTCAATTGTCGCTTTGCTATTGGACCGTTTGTGTACCTTTTCTAACCATAAACAGTACTTATTTGTAGAACAAACACAGTACCATTTTTTTTCTCAGAATGTATGCCAGATATATAAAAGCATCCTCCGAGTCCCAGAGTTAGTTCTTAGCTAGTTTTGGGCGTTAACTTTGTGTTTTGGGTCTTTGTCCTTTTATGTGGATCCGTGACCTGTGGCGGAGGTCAAGCTTTATGATGCCGGGCAACATATTTCATTCAAGAACGCCTTGATTTGTCTTGAGATTTTATTGTAAGCCAGTACTGGTTCAAGATATTGCAGCTAACCAGCCTCAAAGTTTGATGTTTTGTTCGTAGCTGTTCTTGGGTATACGCAGCAGCACAAATAAAGTCACCCCCCAAAAAAGTTACTCTTGAGTCACTAATGGCTTTCCGAGCTGGACGATTAACACGAGGCCAAGTATCGCACGTACAACTTTTTTGCCCACATTAAATATTCAAAGCGTTTCATATAGAAAATGAACCCAATTAAGTGTTATAAAACAGGAGAAGCGTAATGAGTCTCAAGTCGGAACACTTGTCTTCAGAAGCGCTTTGGCTAATGAGCCCGTGTTGGTTTTGCGCACGCTGCCGCACGTCCAATGGCGCACCGTCACTTTTTAATTTTTAATTCAAGTTGAATGAGAGGGTGGCGACTCAGTTAATAATGGCAGCATGGTGTTTTGGAGGCCGGCGGTCCGCCCCTTTGATGTCTTTCCCGACAAATGTTCCAACGACTAGTTAGCGATGGAAAAGGTAGCGCGCGGAAATGACCAAGCGCGTCTAAAAACGGCCTCATTAGCCATGAGTGGATTCTAGAGGTAGGGAGGGTGTGCTGAAGTAGAAAGGGGGCCGCACCGACAGGCATATGGTGGGCGGTAAACCTTCGTGGTCCTGGATCTCAAATCAGCATAAACACGGCATAATCATAGTCATAATTTAGTCATCTGATTTTATTTTAGTTTTAATCAAATTTTAGTCGACCAAACTAAATAGCAATTTTGGTCAACGAAATAAAGAGCAACTTTAGTCGACTAAATTGACAATTTAGTCGACTAGTCGATTTGATATTTTCCTTTAGCATACATTTCAACTTTTATACAGGAAATTCCAACACATCTATTTGTAACTGTAGTATAATACGCAAAAAATTTTTAATATAACCATGTTTTTAATTGTTTCATTGAAACATGTTGAACTGACAATAATATGCCGTCTGAAAATATGACTTACCGTAGTTTTCACCTAAAAAAAAGTGCATAATTGCTTGAGTTTAATTTTACAGCTGCGCAATGAATGTAAACATGTTTGAACATGAAATTATGTGCAGTGAACATTGAACAGTTTCTGAGTGGTTCTTTTCCCCCACGTCCACCGACCGGCGTTTAATTCCTTCTGATTGGATTGTGTGAATTTTCATCACTGTGTTGTTTTCATTTTAGTTTTAGTCGTTGAATAAATTGTCAGTCAATTTTAGTTATCGTTATTGTCTCAATGAATGGTTTCTATTTTAGTTTTCGTTTTATTTCCGACTGAAAAAATTGTTCCGTGACGAAATTCTCACTGGTCGCTAGTCCCCGTGCACCTGATGCGATTGTCCAAGAGCAACTCTGACAACTGCCGAGGCTTTATTGTCATTTTATGTATTTATTACTTAAATAAAGTATTTTTTTTTAAATGTTACCCAAAAAAATCATTGTTTAAGGTAATTAGGTATCCCAGTGTTTCTCCCACAAAATAAAAATATGAAAAAATACAGTATTTTATTATTAATTTTTTACAACTAGTTTAATAAAACAAAAATAATGTAATTAATAGTTTTGCTAATTATTAATTATTGTTTTCAGAACTACATGTATTACTATTTAATTATATGAAGTATAAAATGTTTTTTTTTTACAAAAATTATCCATTTTTAAATGTTGTCACATTCACTATTTCAATTCCGTTGCCATGAATAAACATGAGGATGGATATGAAGATGGCAGATATTAGAAGTTGGTGATCCTTGATCTTAAATCGATATAAACGGGGCCATTTTTGATATCGTCTAACTTTCACAGGACTCGCGATCTACGCCGCCACAGCTGGTCCCCGTGCACCTGATGTGACTTGACTGTCTGAACAAGAAAAGCTCTGATTAAATTCTGAGGCTCTACCGGGGGAACCAGTAGAGTCGTGGAGTCATGTTTAATATAGATGGCCCAGAAAGATGAACGACATTGTGATGGAATATTCGTGGGTTCGTTCCAACGATTGTGACCCCAAGTGTCACAAGCGTTTTATCCGGGACGCCGCCAGGGCAAGAGGCGGCGCTGGTTTTTGGATATAAACTGGCTTCAGACAAAAGATCCCGGCTGATTTGACATTTAGTACACTTGGTGTCATGCATCGTTCAAAAGGAATTCCGGGGTGGGATCTTTGTAACTTTTCAACTTTGTTAAATTGTACTTTTTGACACAAGCGTCTGCTCGACGAGTTTTTGACGCCTCATCTTTGTGCCTTCACTTTATTGAAAATTACAGCAAAAAGCTTCTGGGAATCTCAGTTCAGTCCTTTGTGTTTGGAGTTTACAAGTTGTGTCCGTCTAGCCCGTCTTCTTACCACGGTACAAAAACATGCAGATAAACGCACACACGTTATATATTCACTGACTCTTCTCCACTTTTCCATGTCATATAAATATATATATATATATATATATATATATATATATATATATATATTTGGTGTTTATTTATTTGAATGCAATTCATTTAACTTATTTCTTAATATAAATTACGGGAAAAAATATTTATTACAAAATCTTTATATTTAATAAAAGAAAAACAGCAAAGGTACCTAATTGAGAAGAAAAAGTAAAATGTTTTTTTCATTATTTTTTATTTATTAAAATTGTTTGTACAAGTTATTAAACTTCCTTTAATTTAAAATAAATACAAACATTTTATCTCACACATATTTGGATTTTGAAACAGGGTGTTCTATCCCTGTCGGTATCATGGTGGTATGTGGCTTCAGAAGTTTGTGGAAGGCTGCTTTTAGACAAATAGACCCAAAGGATCGAGAAAATGTACCTAAGAGACATGAACAGACCCTCCTGTCCCCACCTATTTACGATTTTCCCACACTCACACATTAAACGCCATTCATGTGGATGCTAATAACTTACATGTGAATGGAGAATGTCCTCCCAGTGAACTGTTAAGACAAAACAGAAGTGCTTGGTGTCCGTTTGGATTCCGTGGATACAGGATTTTAGCACAAGCCTTACGGTTTTCCATCTCCCTGGAACACCCGTTCCCTCCCGCCTCCCCTCCACAGCGGGCCCGGAAGGCTTCCATCCTACCTGCGCAGCATTTTGGCAACCGTGCATCATTTTTCCAGGCAGCTGTGTGTGCTTGTGTAGAAAAGGCTTATCTACATATTGACTCGCTTTAAATCCACATCCTTGTCTGCTACAATAATTACATGTTGTACATGAAGTCTATTACTTCCTGCACCTGAGGCGGGCAACGCCGCAGGGGAGTTGCCCAACGGCGACCCGGCAAACACCTCCAGCATCGCCTAGTATCCAAACAGCTCGGGAACACACCCGCGGCCATTTGCAATGCAATGGCGGCTTCCTATTCCGGGGGTGCCGAGTGAGCAGAGAGCGCCATCACATGGCCAGTCTTGGTGCAAAGTTAACGGGAGTCGGCTTGGAAGTTCATCCATTCAGCCATTTTTTTTCGGCACTCTCCTCATTAGGTTCCAGTGAAACCTATCCCGGCGGACTGGTCAGCAGCTAATCGCAGAGAACATGTAGACAAACAACCATTTACACTTGCATTAACACTTAAACGCCATTTAGAGTCTTCAATGAAGATAACCGAAATATTATCAAACACGATGGATCACTCTGATTCCTGGGTAGAACCAGGTCCATTTTGACTCATTTTGACTTGAGCCTTTTTCCAGCCAATGACAAGAAGACACGTCCAGCAATCCTCAACTACTCTACCAAAGTTCTATCAGTGGTTCATTAGTCCAGCAAATCCATAATTGATGAAATCAAATAAAATATACATGTGACCATGAATCAAAATGATCAGAATGGGAATGAGAGACGCATACATGATCCTTCTTGGAAACGCTGTGTTTATTTTTATTCTTCTCACGAATGACCTCAACTTGATGGGTAAAATATATATTTTAGGGGTCTACAACATGTCCCACCCACAAAACTTACACTGTTGCTGCCCTGGAGTTAAACGAAATACAAGTTTCACCAACGGACATGACACTTGATGGACACGTCCATCGTAACCGGACACACAAAAAAGTATCATCGATCCATACACAAATTGAACAAGAAGTAGGTCATTTTAGTTTGAAGCAGCCATTTTGAGCACATTTCAAGGCTTATGAATCCCTTAAAGGAGTTCCCTCAAAAGAGCCCCAGACAGAAGGAGGTATCAGCCCCTGATCAGTTTTACTAATTGTCACAAAATGGGGCAGACAGGTTTATCATCACAGGACACATTTAAACGTCTTAAGAACCCATGCCTGAAAGGAAAACAAAGAAGTCAGCCATTTTGGTTTGAAGCAGCAAATTCCAGTTGAGACAGTCCTACTACCGGGTAGGTATTTTTCCCAAATGAGCCCCAATCAGAAGCAGGTGCTAAATTTACACGTTTTTTTGTTTTGTTTTTTTGGTGCATAGGCCATCTAATGTCGGCGGTGTATGGCATCATATTTTATCCAATAATTTGCCATTGACAGGGTGCTGCAATCATCCTTGTAAATTAGAAAAATAATTCCCATAACAGAATGCACAAAAAAAGTCTCAAGGTCCCAGAGGTGTGCAGTATGGACAAAAATGTACGTCCCGATACAGGTAATTTTATATCCCAATAACAATGTATAATAAAAATAATTTATATAATATGTAATAAAAAAATATATAAAATAGGGTGCACTTTATTTACCATAACAGGAAGCATGACAAAAGTCTTAAGAACTTACCGGTATGTCTACACACAAACGGGAAGTCGTTTTGTTTTGAAGAAGCCATTATGGGTCAACTAGAGGGCCCAATTCAAAGCAAGACTCTCCTTTTAGAATGTTGCTAACAAGCTAATGCTGGTGTGGCAAGTCTCCAAAAACAATCCAACTGTCTCTCTCCGTTGAAGACCGATAACATTCTCGATGATGTCTGAATTCTGCTGAGATTATTTGTCACAAAAAAAAAAAAAACGCCTGACTTTCACAGTTAATTGGCCTCCCTAATTAGCACAGGATGTCTAATTCCCACATCAGAGTCGCTGTGCTAAATGGTAAAGCGTTAGTGAGCGGATGCCATCCCTTTCTCCTCGCCTCCTCTCTATAGAAGAGCGGGAGACGCAGTTTACGTTACGCACTCGACGACAGATTTGTCGTCTTAATTAGGCAAACAGCAAACAAGCACAGGGGCTTAATGAGCCAAGGCGGTGTCAAGCAGCTGGCCGATGATATTTATTGACATGCATATCACGTTTATGATTTTTGGGGGTGGGGGCGTGGGGGAGGGAGGAGATCTAGGAGAATTATGAAGGGGTCACTAAAAAAAAAAATACTAAAAAAGCTAAGCTAGGGGGAGAAATTGTAAAGGTTATGTATTTTTTTATGGAATATTATTACCATTATTTGTGGTAGTCATGGTATTAGTAGTAAAAGTAATGTATTAATCTTAGCAGTACATTTAGGATTATTATTGTCATTATTATTATTATTATTAGCAGTAGGTGTTGTAGTAGTAGTTTTAATATATTATATAGCATTTCTATAAATTTACTATAATAATAATAATAATAATTATTATTATTATTATTATTATTATTATTATTATTATTATTATTATTGGGTGTCAATGAGGCAAAAACAGATCACAGACTTGATGCATAACATGGTTCAGGGCATTCTTGAACTGCCTTGTAAAAAGTATTATCGTTATTGCAATTTAATATTTAAAATATTACTACAAGTATAAAAGGGGCGAATGAGGCCAGGGAAAATGTGGTTGAAGGCCCTCTCATTTAAATGTGCAAAAACAATACGTGAATCATAACAAAAGAAGTGTTGAAAAGTGAGTTTTTTTTCTCACCAAGATGATCATTTGTAACTTCTTTTTTTTTCTAAATTGGTCAAAAGCAGGGAAAAGCTCGGCAGAAAAGGAGTGGAGGGGAGAAAGCAAGAGAAAAAAAATTAAGCTGAGACGAAAAGTGCGACTTGGATTTAATATTTTATAATTGCCAAGGGACATTCTGAGATCAATGATTTTTTTTCTTCTTTTTTTGCCCGGGACGCACATCAGAAAGAGATGTACTTCAGTCTTTTTTTAGGGGAACATTGCTCTATTTAATTCCAGCAAGAGCGTGTGTGTGATGCATGTGAAATATGCCTGGCGTGGCCCCCTCGTGGCTCCCCAGGCACGGCTGCGGGCGCACATTACCACTTTTAATGGGGCCGCCACCAGAAGAGGCGAGGCAGCCAATAACCCAGGCCTCTCTAATGGACCGCCTTGTTTGTTCTCGGCCATCATTTTTGCAAGCTAATTTTAGATGGTGTTTTTTTTCCCCCCCGTGTTCCGAGAAAGAGGAAAAATCACGACAGTATGTGTGAGTGAGAGGACAACGCAATGAGCATTTAAAATGAAAGGAGGCAACCACCAATGTCTAGCAATGAATGGTCTGTGTAAGACAACAACCGTGTAAGACCACGTGACCTCTCCCAGCCAATCAGAGCTTCCCTCTGCACATATAATGGTTTGATATTAAATTCATTTATAATTATAGATTTTTAGCCATAGTAATAGTAGTAGTAGTAGTAAAAGTATTTTTAAAATATTATTAATGTTATTATTAATATTATTATTATTATTAGTAGTAGTAGTAGTAGTAGTCAATTAGTACTCAATTCCCCTTTTTTTTCCTTTTGGATTTTGAGCCTAGCTCACCTTGGCTGTTCATTTCGGTGAACTGTTGGCAAGAAACGATATGAGGCAGGTAAAATGCTAACATGCTAGCATTCGTTGTGCTCACAAATGGCAAGAATCTAAATAACCAAATCACTTAGATACTGTTGATAGGGATTCTTCACAAAATGCTAACAAGCTAGCAGTTTTTCCCAATAAAAGTAATAACAGGAGTTGAAGTGATGTCTCCAGAGACTCGCTACTTTCATAAGCGTCGTGTTAACGACTTCATTAGCAGCGCCTGCACTTTGGTGCCGTTCCACCACATTTTCACAGTCAGAAATTGGGAGATTTTGGTATTTGTCCCGTCCCCCCAGGAACAGTTTCCTCCCGCGGAAGGCGTAGGCCGCGACGAGTGGGTCTGCGGTTCCCCGGCTCCCCTGGCCGGCAGGCTGCAGCTCGAGAGCCCTGCCTCCGTCAGCACGCCTCCGTAGCGGCTCGGCGGACGGATTCATTCTCTGAGAAATTTAATTATATCAAGATTAACAAGGGAGGTAATTAATTTCTTTAAGATTGGTATCTTTTTGAAGCGCCCCAGGCTCAACTTTGTTGTCAAAATTGTATATTGAACCACTATTGCAGGGCCATGAAATGAGCGAATGGCATCAGTATGAATGTATAGAAACGTCTTATCTAAATAGGACTGTTACACTGTAAGCGCCAATATGTACATTTATGTAGACGCATGAATGTACATTCAAGAAGAAGAATGTTCCAGAAATAACCATCCTACTCTTGAGACCTCTCAACAATGAAACACAAACACAAAGCCGGGAATTCTCAGTTTGTGGCTATTCTGTGTGGACAGTACCAACATAAAATGCAGGGATGAAGTTAACTGGACCATTTCCTGACTTCAAAGGTAGTATCACAGCCCTATTTGAGGTGGTATGGTGTCTAAATTTATTGTACAATGCCAAGAGTGTAAAGTTTGACATTCACTTTTCCTGTCTTGTTGTGTTACAAGCAGTTGTCATGATCCAAATACTGCATAGTGGTACCTTGACTTACGAGTTTTTTAAGTTACAAGCTCTTACTTGGCTTTTTTTTTTTTTTGCTTTGTTTTACGGTACGGATATACTGCTATGGTCACACAGTAAATTAACGATATGCTAACACACAGCAGGAGCTTCGTGGCTCAGGGAGTAGATCGGCTGTCTCCCAAGATGAAGCTCATGAGTTCGTTCCTCAACTCTTACCGACTTTTATTTTAATTTTTTTTTCAATTCTTTATTTTACTCTCTTCCAAGTGTAAATATTACTCTTAAACTGAGTCTATTTGGTCTCACTCTAAATAGAGTCAAGTTTACTCTTTTTAGAATTGAATGTGCACTTAGCAGGTTTTGCACCTGTCTCATACAAATGAGAAGATCTACCATGAGGCCAATGTTGGATTTCACTTTCCTTTCTTTTCTTTGGTCCTTCCTCGGGTCTCCTGACGGCCTCACGACTATGGCTGGAAGTGTTCGGTTTAGGTGAACGGTATGGGATTTTTTAATAGGTTTTAGGTGAACTAATGAATACACACACACACTCACTCACACGCACGCACATACACATTCTCACCCACATACAATTTAAAAAATAATAATAATAATAAATAAATAAATTAAAAAAAAAGATCAAATCGGTAAAATTACCGAATGAACAATACTGAGCTCTCCAGAATTTAAAAAAAATTAAAATAAAAATAAAAAAATGAGGCCAATGTTGAGTGCGATTTTTGTTACCATGGCAAATAGGGGTTTAATTTAGTGCTGACAAACGGCCATGGGTGAGGTCAGTGCTGGACTACCGGTAGCTGCTTTTCTGATTTAAAACGCACCATAGTTAGAGAATTAATTATTGATCATGGAGGTTCATAATGTTTTCATTTCATAGGGAAGGATAGGTTGCAAAAAGAATCGTGTATATACCGTTCAATGCTGCATTATAAGTGTTCTAACCTGTGCTCCAAGTTGCACTGGAGAGTTGGCAAAGTGCAAGGAGTTAAGTTAGCTACTGGCATCCAGCCAGGCGGACCCTGCGAGCATCACGGAAGCCTTTTGTGGCTCCTCGCTGCAAACAAGCAATAGCCTTGAGAAGCCGAGTCAAACTAATATCATAATCTTCTTGACTTTATGAAACTGATAGCCAGCCTCTCAGTGTAGCCGCTTTTAATCATGTTTAAAAGGAAGCGGGGAATGGGGGGGGATTCATACAGGAACGACACGGCTTCATTACAGTCTGATGATACAGTACTGTGTTAAGAGTGTGTTGTTCAAATCTGTTTTATTACAGGAGTAATAACAGGACTAATAGTTGGCAGCAAAATACATTTCTAAAAGTGTTTTTCACCAAGCAGCAGTTGAGAGATCCTGAGAGAGGAGTTCTGAGTTTGAATGTTTGACTTCCTCCCACATTCCAAAAACACGTTTTAGGTTCATTAAAGACTGTAAATTGTCCATGTGTAGATGCTTATTTGTCTGTTCTATACGTGCCCTGCAATTGTAACTGTCTTTTGCCAAGAGGCCGGGTAGAACCTGGACTAGACGCAAGCCAAACTCAGGGCACATATAGACAAACAACCATTCATACTCACATTCACAACTTGGGACAATTTAGACAGGGGCAACGATTTGAACCCCGAACCTCACAGCTATGAGGCAGACGGGCCAATATTTGTGTCAATACGCCACACCGAAAAAGGGTTAAAGCCATTCTTCTATATTAGAAGCGAGTAGGAGGAGTAGAACCATCCAGTAGGCATGACATCATCCACCAAAGCGCCAAACCCCCAACGGGGGGAAAAAGACGTCGAGGCGGTGGGAGGGGAACGCACTTAACAACCGCGTTTAACCCCTCTCGCTTTCACTCGACCGGTCCCCTTAACAAAACATCCCACCCCGGCTGGTCCGAGCGCTTCGCTCGCGCCCTCCCTCCCTCCAGCTCCGGAAACCCTGGCGCTTTGTTCGCTTCCTGTTTGTCTGGTGGAAGACCCCAAGACGAAGGGCTAAAGATGGAGGGACAGTGGCGGTAAGAGTGGTGGAAAGAAAGAGAGACACTCCGGAGTTGGGATTGATTTACTTCATTAACCGAGATTACAAGTTTAACTTACAAACCAGAGGTCAAAATTTCTCATTAACAAGGGGGACCGTGGAGGACCTCGGGGGGCTGGGAGACCACTCTTATTACTGACTACACATTTCAATCTGTCTTTGATGTTCCATGTCTGCCTTTTTAACCCCCCCCACACCCCCCCATACCACCCGCCCCTCCCACTTTTGGCAGCGAGGTTGATTTTAATTGTAGCTATAGAACAGAGCGTGGTTTTGCCTGTAAGCCAGCCTCCACATCTGTAGTGAGTGCAGCTTTAGTGATATTGGGTGCAGTCCATAGCTCGGGGCTCATTTTAATGGTTCCCCCCTCCGCTCCACTCCCCCTTTTCTTCATTGGAGACTCAGATTGTTTTCCACGTGATTCCTGTTAATTTAGCTGGAGGAAAGGGCATCAGTTTTCCTTGTGCTTCCCCCCCCCCGCCGCCCTTCTCACTCTATTGCCTCGCTCTTTCTGATCTTCGGCCTCAAAGGAAGAAGGTAAGATGCAAGACATTCGATAGGGCGCCCCGGAAACGCCATTTTAGCGTCGACAAACAGGAACCTCCGTGTTATAAACGGGGGCTGGATGATAAGTGTGTCAAGGATGCGTCGGCGCTCGCAGCAACAACTACATAGCTGCGTTGTTTGAGTTGAAGTAACATATTTCTAGATGTTTCGTTTCATTCCGTTGTGCAAGGTTGCTGTTATCGTGAATAACTTGCGAGAGGAGCAATCGAATTAATCATAAGACACGTACATTGCGTCTAGACTATTCAAGGGGGTCGCAACCATTTTGGGTCCAGGACCCCCTCATAAAAGAAAGAACTACACAAGCACTGAGAGAACATGCACAAGTCAAGATTCTAACCCAGAATCTCTGACTGCAAGGCAGATACATCAACCACATGCACAACCATGCCGCCCCAGATTTGGACCTTTGAAGATCGACTTTGAGCAACGCCCTGGCGAAGTGCGTACAAAAGGTTCGGATAACTTTCCGTCGACCCTCTGCTGCCCCTTTGTCACTCCACTGCATCCCTCCTTCTTGCTCAAGGTGCTTCACCCTCGACTTTTTATGCCCGACTTCAAAAGCTACCGAGTGCTGATTAGGGTTGAGGCTGCAGGATGGTTGGGGGGGGCGACTACTGAGCGACCCCCAACTGAGATCCACCGCTGGGTCCTGGCAGCTAATCCTCCCTGCGGAGTCCTGTAAGGCCCCCCTTTGTTCCGTCCCGGTTTGCAGACTCACAGTCTTGACTGGGTTTCACAGCCATCGGCGGTCAGCAGAGGTTGCAAAAGTACTCACATTACTTTAGTAAAGATACGACTGTAAAAAAAAGACTGGTACTAGTACTGATTCAACTCCTTTACTTGAGTAAAAGTTCAAAAGTACTGACTTAAATGTACAAAAGTAAAGCAAAAAATGTACTACCCGTTTTAATAACTTTGCACAAATAAAACCTTTACACAAAGTAGTTTAGCTCTTTTATTAACTTGCTTAATTAACTTAATTAAATTTCCTGGACATGCTATCAAAACGTGAGCCATAGCTTTGCTAGCTTTGTGAAATGACTATTGATGTGCAGATCAATGTTGAAATATCAATACCACTGATACCAGATCTGTATGCTCTAAAATCGAATCTCAAATCAAAATATCGATGCTACTGATACATCAGTTATTTGAGCTGTAATGTAAATCGTTAACAGGAACATAGTGAACCGTAACTAAACACGGGTTCCCCATGGGAGGCAGGAAGTATAGCTGACATCACCATTCGTCAGTAGCACTCAGCAACCAACCCGCAAGTACCAGCTCGTCTTCGCCTTAGTGAGATCGCGTGTGCAGACCATGGCTAGTGCTATGAAATGTGACTACTAAAACGTCATGGAAAGCCTACTAGAACAGCCGAACTTCATTTGGTTCATCAGAGGCAATTCGAATTGTTGCAGGTGTGTGCTGACTGCCGTTTAAATTCAGTTTGTGGTTGGTCAATTCTGAAACCAGCCACATCCTGAGCTATAAGAGGGTGTGCACACTTTTTACTTCCCCTCACCAAAAGATCATTTTTTCTTTGAGTCGTACAGATCACAGGTCACATTAATGGTGGAAAAAGTTGTCAATGATTTAACTTGGTCTCATTTGAACAGGTTTTTTTAGACTATTTGTACAGACGCTCCCCTACTTACGAACATTCGAGTTGCGAACAACGGTACATACGAACATTTCTGCGCATACAGTATGTCGAAAAATGTTTGGAAAGAAATGCTGTAAGTTCGATTTTGTATTGCGCGTAGTGCTTCTTTCCGCCGCTAATACCGACGATTGGCGCTGTGAGAGCTCATTGGAGGCTGAGCAACGTGGCGAGGAGGAGGAGGAAGAAAACGCCGGTCCCCATGAAGCAGGAAATAACTTTTGAAGCCGATTCCAGCGACGACGAAGAATCTCTCATGATATAAAATCCTCCTCACCAATACAGGTTACTTGTACAAGCCTTAAACATACTTATATAAACCTTCAATATACTTATATAGGCTTTAAACATAAATTATAATACAAAATATAGCACTGAAGCAACTTACGAACAAATTCACCTTACGAACGATCGTCCGGAACGTAACTCGTTCGTAAGGTGGGGAGCGTCTGTACTCACTGTGTTTTTTTCAGATCAGATAAAGAATTTTTGAGCACCAGAAGCTGGCGGTGTTTATCCTACACGGCACGTTCACCATGAATCATTCTTGGAGTTGAAAACAACAATCTCCTTAAATAACACCATGGATGGGGAATATCTTGCTTCTCTGAATGTGTTAAAAAGAGTTCACGTTCCTCTAAAATCTACTCAAGTACAGTAAAAATTATTCCTTCTCGACACTGGGCCCTCAAATTAAAACAAGTCAATGAACCCATACGGGCGACTTGAATTCTGTCGCAGAGGTGAGAAAATGAGCAAACAGGGAGGGATGGGGTAGTATTGCGAGAGCAGGATCTCCACACCGCCATTATCCGGCTCATAATTTAAGCGCTGGCACGGTACTGAAGGGCCGCCTTTGTCTGGGATTCATGCGGAAAAGCTCAGGATGCGATGTCAGAGGGAAATAATCAGCGTGGGCCCTCCGCAACGTCGGGCTGCCCGCCCGCCTGCCTGCGCTCCTGGCCACGGGAGCCCCCCCCGGCTCATTTCTGTGGAGATGAAATCTATGACAAGCCCCTCAGTGAAGCTGAGAGCAGGCAACAGTCCAGTAACACCCACAGGCCTGCAGGCATCCTGTGACCCCCTTAGAAAAGTCACATTCACTTTGCTCTGGAGAAAGGAAAGAGAACGCCGGCGGCTCTTGCAGCCCATGTTAAATGAAGAAATGTGAGGAGGTGAAATCCAAGTGAAAATAAGTTAAGATTCCCCCCCTCCTCTTCCTTCTCTGCAAACACTCCAGAGGACTGTGCTTATGCTTCTCTAATTAAACATGAACAGGACATTTAACAACAAAAAAGAACAATGTATATTCATGTTTATGCTGTATAACTGCATTTAGGAAAGCGGCTTTCTTTTTTCTTTTTCCCTTTTTTTTGGGCTGCAGCAGAAGGTCGCAGGCTAATACCCATCAGGCTAAAACATTGTGAAAGAGCTCGGCATTGCGCTCAAGGAGCAGAAGTAATGCTTTTATTTTATTATTTATGCCTTTTTACCGGCCACATTTACTAAAGCCCGGCATGCAGAGACAACACGGCGGCTCGATACGAGCGGGTTTATTTAAATGACCGATTTCAAATTCAAAACTCGGCCTTGTTTGAGATGAATCAGACATATGGGCAGAATATGTGGAATTTCAAATGTTCCAGCGGACCGCCCCAAGGGAAAACGCGACTTTGTGGAGCAGCGGCAGCAGCCAAGCATGACTTTATGTATGACCCGGAAGATGACACTCAAGTCCGTGCTTTTGTTTATTACCAAAAACATCACATAAGGGACTATAATAAACCCTCGCCTATTTGTGAATCGCCAAACCGAAATCTCACCCACTTGCTGCTCAGGTGAAGTGAAAAAAAGAATGAAGCTACAGGTATTAAGGAAGGCAAGCAACTGTAATGCCCTTGAATATGGGAAAGGAGAGCCAAAGACACGGGGACAGATTACACAGGGGGAAAAAACATGGGTCGATGAATTTCTGGAGAGTAAATTGTGAATATGTACGGTACTCTCTAAAAATTCACCTATTTTCTCCTATCCAAGTATTTTTGGGCTTTTTGTGTGAGGCCGACAGTAGTTGTGGAAAGAAATGCTTCAAATATAAGTTCCCAATTGAGTCATCCTTCACTTTAAATTCCTATATAAAGTTTCCAATTTTGAGAATTTCCAGAATTTCACAACCTCAAGCATTACCAGGAGTCATTTCATGTGCTTCTAAATTGGTTTCGTTCTTTAGAATTCCAGCTCTGCGACAGCATCGCTCGCATGTTCACAGCATCCAACCAAATTGCTTTAATGTCATCCCTGTACAACTCACAGCCCCTTCGGGCAAAATAAGCATAACGTGTGGGGATGGCTATGATATACTATAATGTGTTAATTCCATGTTACAATTCATTACGATTACAATTCATTTCTTTGTTGGGCACGTTGTTATGTTTCTAAGGGAAATTTTAATTTAGGGTTCTTACCTCAGTCCCTGATGGTGTGGCCCCTGGTGAGTCCACCTTGCGTTTTTTGCGGGGTCCGATAGCCGCTAGGGCCGTGAGGTTGGCATCCCGCTGCCTCATCTGGGCCAGTTCCTGTTGCTGCATCTAAAAACAAAACAAAAAGAAAAGCACACACGTTAATGTAATGTTAATGTTAACTGTGGCATTCAAGGAAAAAAACTTTCACAGCTTTCTGGTAGAAGTATGTTTGAATGTAAACTATGCAAACCTACTACTCTACTTTAAATCATGACTGACATTGATATTTTATTTCTGTTGCTGTATTTTTTGTTCTATTTTTGGTAACAATTGGCTTGGCCAAAATAATTAACTTCGAAACAAAATTGCCTATTTCCTGTTCCTGTGCCTTTTCGTCCATGGCTTGCTGATGGGAGAAATCCATACATCCTCCAATTTCTGTACTGATTATACTCAAGGGGTGCTGGAGACTATCCCAACTGACTTTGGGCGAGAGGTGGGGTACACCCTGAACTGGTCAATCGACGCCATCTGAAAATAGCCAAAAATACTCATAATGAATAGTTTCAAAACAAAATTGCAAACTTCCTTTGTCTGAGAGTTTTTTGTTTGTGTGTGCGCGTGTCTACACGTGATAGATGTGTCCACCAAAAATCATCTGGCTACATAAAACTGGCTTGAAGGCTTCAGGGCAGAATTTTTTTTAAATGGCAGAAATACCATCAAAGCCAAAAATGCCCCAACTGACTTGTTTCAAACTAAAATGTCAGACTTTCTGTGTCATTTTCGGGCATGGCTCTTCAGACATTTTTGTAATACTCATAAAAGACACGCCTACCAAAATTCATATGATTTATAAGTAAATCTTGATTAACCAATTGCACAAAATCTTTTCGAAATGAGCACAAAATCAATCATTTCAAACCACAACGCCAGACTTCTTCTCTTTTTTTCTTCTACTCATACTCATGACAGACATTACCACTAAATTTCTTGTAGCTAAAATAAAACTTGCTTTGGGGGCTAAAACTCCCCGAAACATACTCGATGGCAAGAAAATGGTGGCTTGTTGTCAGCCATTAACAGAGCTGCCATTGGAGACTGAAGACACGTTTGTGCGCGTGTGCAAGGAGGCGGGTTCGGTCACATGGTCGCCGTTGCGGCGGGTGTATTTAGGGGAGGTTTGGGGGGGGGGGTTGAGGGGGCACTTCCCAAAGTAATGTCACGTCTAGCCGCAGGCCTGAGGGGGAGCCCAGCGTGGTTAGAAGCCGCCCTTTCTATTGGTTGGATGTGTAAGGGCCTGGGGCGGTGGCACAGGGGGTGTAGCACACACACACACACACACACACACACACACATATAAACATGCACACGTGCCTCTTGCATCCAACTTGGCCACAGCACTGGGGGATGCGTACCCACCAGCCTGCCTGTGTGCCTGCCCGCTGGGGCTGAGGCGAACAGGGACAATCAATGTGCGCTTTCATGTCTCCCATGTTCTTTTATGTTATCTCCCAGCATGAGTTTGGCCGGGCACCGCTATTTGTACATGTCGTCTGATCAGATCGGGAGGAGGTGGTGGGCGTGGAGAGGGGGAATTTACTTTTAAGATGCTGGTGTCCGTGGAAAAAGGTTGCTTTGGTGTACAAAGTAGGATCTAAAATGTGCATGCAGTTGCCTGTGATATTTCTCCCCGAGAAGCCCGCTGGCGAGGCCTGGCCTTTAGGGTGTTGCCACTTCACATTTAGCACGGCGGAACTGTTGAGAAATTCAAACGCACTGACAACACAACGTCAGGGCGGAATCATGGCAGCAGTGAAGACTGGCAGAAAATCACCAAAAAGATGCTTTTACAAAACAAGTGTAGTTGTGAAAATAAATATATTACGACAGAATTTGGGCAGCATGTGAATGGCACAGCTGCTTTGCAGTCAAATGTGTTTGAATTAGGGCATGTTGTCCCAGCGCTTGCATGAGCTTGGACACCGAAAAGGATATGTGGTAGAAAATTGATATGAATGAAAAGCAGTACATAGGAAAGTCTGGACGGTGTCATCCGCTGACGCCATATTTTCACCGAGCTTGACATAACGTCACTACGCAATGCTATGCAAAACATAATTTTTTTTTTATGCATTACCTGTAAGGGTTATTTTCCACAAAAACCTCACAATATATGTATTTTATGTTCATTTGAGATTCTCATCATGGACAGTTTGTGAACAATAGAAGAAACAGGTTATGATTATCGAGACAAAAAAAAAAAGAAGATCCATCTGCACTCCTTGACTGGATGAGTGAAACAGCCTACAGCCACACGGCAAAACATTTTGCCAAAAATCCACTCTCAAAAGGTCAAAAACTGACGAAGACTGTAGCGTGGACTTAACCAATGGCAATGGACTGTGAGGTCACTTTAAAGAGCGCTCAGACTTTCCTCTAAATGGCTTTTAATGAATGGATGATTGGGTGAAATGATAAATTGATGGGTGGATGGCTACATGAATAGACAGATGGATAGATAAAAAGGGTACATGGGTGGATGGCAAACAATGAATGAACGATTGGATGAATGGATGGATAAAAATGTGTTTCATAGTTTTCAAACCAGTTTGAACAAAATAAGATCTGTATATATATATATACTTATATAAAACTTTTCCCCACACCAAAAATACAAACAAAACCACTGCAGCTTCAGTCAAGCACTGACAATTATCAATGCCAACCATATTAGCTTCTGCCCCAAACAGCACGCAAAACTCTGTAGGCCTGACCTAAAAGAATGCTATTTCAAAATGGGCGTGCAAGCAGACTACACAGAGGGAGAGAGAGAGAGAGGGAGAGAGAGAGAGAGCGCAAGTGAAAGAGAGAGAGAGAGGGCTATCTTACTGATGGCACCAGGATGCCGGCACCCCAGCCTGGCAGTTGGCACCAGGCATGTGCTCCCAACGCCCACAGCAACTGCCTGCGTTTTCAGATTTATGACCGTACGATAAATGGAGACCTTCTTTTTGCCATCTGCAAGCCCTCCAACTCATCTAACTTTCCAGTCACCGGCGACGCTAGGGAGACATATTTCTGATTTCAATCTGGTGCCGTCGTGCCCGGTCGGTCCACCGTCCTCAGATGGTGGATTGTAGCCACGGTTGTGGAAACAGTTTTGTCAAACTTAGAATTCTAATAGAATTGTATTGTAGTGGCTATGTCAAGAACATTTAATCTGTATCTTATCCTGCGTGCAGACTTGGTGGCAAATGACCGTCATCTTAAGTCAAAGTACACCAGTAAGAAAGAATTTGCCAAAAACGGCCACTTGAATCCAAAATGTCTAACTTTCCGTTTGTTTTCAGGCATGGGTTCTTGGGACTTTTTTGTGCATCCTGTCATAATAGACATGTACAACAAATTTGAACCTGGTGTCGGAAATGAGCGTAATACTGGGAAGCAATCCAAAGAGCGCTTAAACACCGCCTCAGCTCAAAAAATGTAGTCATACATTAAATGACAGCCCTTTATGAGGGATTTCAAAATCTTTTGTTTGTCAAATTCCCTAATATGATGGTAAAATGGCCAAAAATAGTTTTGTGTTGTTGACTTTTCAACCTCACTAATTTCTCGTATGATATTTGTTCCTAGTTGAGTTATGTTGATCTATCCAAATCAACCACATTTCCCTAAAAAAAAAATTTGTACTGTTTTTAACACATGGAAAAACAATTATTTCTGCTTTTTTGCTGCACCATAAAAAAAGAAAAAGAAAAAAGTTTGACAACAAAATTATCTGTGCGTCCTTGAATTGAGAAATTGCACTATTATTATGTGCTATAATATTCATCAAAATTCTTCAATAAATTCTCGTAAAAAGGAAAAAAAATCTTCAATAAATATTAAAAAATATATAAATAAAAATACATTCAAAATCGGGTTCACACAAATTTGCAAATTTACCCAAATGACTCTTTTAAATTCATGCATTCATTCATTCAATCAATTTTCTTAACCGCTTATACTCACTGAACAGTAAATAAAAATCCATAAAATCCCCAATCATTAACGCAAGCAAATCCAAATACATTTCCACATTCTCGATGTTTCTAGCACCATACTGACACCATCAAAAGTAACAGTAAAGGTTTGCTTGCATACATTTGCCAAGTTCCGTTAAAGGCGGCACACAACATTGAAAAATATATACGTATAATCCGTGTTTTCAAAAGGATCTTAAACAGCAGCAATTCCAGTCGTGCCCTTTCAAAGCGCAGACGGCGACTTGTAAAGTCAAATTATCAACAAAAGGTCGGCATGTGTAAAAACATTTTCACAATCAATCTAACTGAGAAAGAGTAAACGCCACTGCATTTGCCTGATGCTGTGATGGACTGTGACGATTATTTTTTTTTCCCAACATGTGGTATTGAGACTAGTTTGTGAGTTTGATTACGATGGAGAGATACATTGAATTCTGCATCGGATGGTTCTTCAGACATTAAAAGTCCGTTTGCAGCGATCCATATCAAATTAGAGCCCTAAATGAGGGCTTTCCAAATATCTTTTTTGATTTTTGTTTTGTACGTATGCTTGAAATTGTAGGCAATGTATAGAGCGTCTTCTTTAAATTGTGGGGAAAATGCATAATATATCTCACTTGAATTGTGAAATAAATGCAGTATGTGCTGTTTAAATTGTGGGAGAAAGTTATATCTAGTCAAGTATTTTAAATCGTGAAACAAATTGTATGACTCCTGCAGATTGTGAAAAGAATAAATTATGACACTTATAAATTTAGGGGGGGGGGTGCATAATGTGTTTCCTTTAACTCAAAATTCCTTTAGATTTTGAACTGTTTGAACGTATCGACAAATGCAAACAAACAAATCAATCAAAAGTAATCAAACATGCCTAAAATACATGAAGAGGTCTGCTTGGCTCGCCAAGATGGCCGACCTGCCCTTCATCATCTTTGGCTGTTTTTAACAAAGCCTTTCCACCACCACCCTCCTTCCATCTATCCCTTCTTCACCCCTCCCCCCCCCCCCCTCCCCGCGGCCTGAGGGGAGGCTCGCGGCCGCCCAGACGCTTACAGACAGATGTCCTTGGTGGAGCACAACATGCTCTGCTTGACGTCACAAGCGGCTGCGGGGCTGCGAAAGAAGCTAAAAGGAAGTGCTGTCTGAAGACGCCGCCATTAAAGGCTAACCGGACCGTACAGAGCTCCCCATTTTTCTCCAGCGGGACACAGCAGGTAGCTTCCTTCTCCTTGGTGGAATGCATGTGTTTTTAAGTCACCTTTTGCACTTTGTCTACTTTTTTGCACTTCCGTCCTTCTCTTCTTGTTTCACATACAAAAAGAAGTCCAGGTGTTAAAGGAACACCTCCAATAAGAATATGTAGCGCCCGGGAGGACATTGCTGGCACGGAATCAACTCTAAAGTTCTCAGGTAGAAAAAGAAATAAAAGATTGAGCAGGGCTCATTTACAAGCTATAATATGACGTGCTGTCAGGTCAATTAACATCATAGCCACTTAAGTGAATGAGTAGTTTTAGAATATACTGTAGTTATGTTATTATTATGATTGTTCTTATCACTGTTATATTATTACTATCATTATTATTATGGAAAAACATTTTTTCCATGTTTTTCCAAAAACATGCATTGCAGGTTGATTGGACACTCCAAATTGTCCATAGGTGTGATTGTGAGTATGATTGTTCGTCTCTGTGTGCCCTGCAATTGACTGGCAACCAGTTCAGGGTGTACCCCGCCTACTGCCCGAAGCCAGCTGGGATAGGCTCCAGCAACCCCCGCGACCCTTGTGAGGACAAGCGGTAAAGAAAATGGATGGATTATTATTATGGATGCAATTATTCTCTGCCCACAGCTTAGGTCATTATGCGAGTGTCCTTGTTAGGACCCTGGCAATGGTTCTTAATATGCACTTTAGGGTGCGCCCCCTTACTTTAACTTGGAGATTTTTGGAGCCGGACCCAGTTCCACTTCTGGTAACCTCTGTTGCGTCTAGCGATATGTTGTAAGGCTTCTTAACTGAATTTAAAAACGTGACCGACCCCTTTTATGTGCGCTATACTCTGTGAATGGGGGGCATGGTGAGACAGGGGATCCCCCATAATCGCACAGGATCATCTTTCAGTGGCATACAATAATTGGGCTTTCCTTGACTTAGGGAGAGGGACAACCAGGCTCAAAAATCGACCCAATTATATTTATCAACATGTGTGTTGCAATCTTTAACAACATCTCTACCATCAACCGCAACTATCCTCCCCAAAAAAGAAGCCTGACGCAGTACCCAGACCGGCCTGTGAGAGGCAGCATGGCGAAACACACCACAGGATCATCCTTAGAGCCATTCGCTGAATTAGACCATAAGGGTTTGAATCTGACTCAACATCTGGCCCAATTATTGGCACGTGTGCACCACGGCAAGGATTGTTTTTACTAACATTTGCATGACCTGCTAAGGCGCGGAGAGGGATGTGCTCAGCCTATTCTGAGATCATTAAAATTATCGCTGATGTAAGGAGAATTTCCCTTTTTAAATGTCCTTCCGCGTCGTCTCTCCACTTCGTCGTCAAGCAGTCATCCTTTTCTTCACCTTTTTTCTCTAATTCAATGCTCAACACCCCCCACCCTGCGCCCTCACTCTCTCTCTCCTTCTATTGATCACGTCTAATTTGCATCCAGCGAAGATGAAAACTCACACATTCGCACTCGTAGAGAGAGGACGCCGCCAATGATTTATTCATTTTGAAATCAAAAAAAAAGAAGGGGGAGGTAGATGAGAAAGGGGGGGATATCTTCATAGAGGGCGGGTGGGCGACTAAGCAGCCTCTGAGCCTCGCTCTCTCTATGTGGCCCCCCCGGGTGGGCACGTGGTGTGCAAGCGCTCCTAATTAACAAGGTGAATCATGTTGCCGCTCTCTAATTAGCCCAACATGACAATCTAATGGAAACACGCAGACCCGATGCCGGCGCGCTCTTGTCCTTCCTTCCCCCGTATGGACGCCCGCAGTGACAACACCTTGGGATTCAACCACAAAGCAAAGATGGGACAAGAGTTGGTGTGAGGTCAGAATTCCGTGGGGGGGATTTGCAAGGTGAGCGCAGCCCCTTTTTCTTAATTGAAACGCATCCCCGGCACCTTGCCACCAGCGTCGCTTGGGCGCGCCCAATTCCCCCGTCGCTCGCGCTTCCCAAGGAGCGCTTGGAACGCCGCAAAGACAAAAGTGAAGCTCACAGGCGAGGAGACGTGTCGCTTTCTCCCTCTGAGGCAACAAAAAGAGAAAAATCTCCTTGTTTTCCTTCTCATTACAGCACTTTTGTAATAGAGGAAAACACACACACAGGATCACCAAAGGTATCGTTTTAAAAGAAGCCAGAAGAAGAGTGATGTTTTTTTTTCCTCTTCTGGTTCTAACGACGTGGCTTCAGGTGAAGAAGAAAGAAAAGAAGGAGGGGAAAAAAATCAAGTTCAAGACCACAAGATGACAACAAAGCAACAAACACAAAGAAGTTGTCCTCTTGAGGAGCGCTGCAATGATGATTCAATTATAGTGGGACCTTGACCAAGTTACAAGTACCCCAACTTAAGCTTTTTCAAGGCAACTAGGGCAGGTGCTCCCAACCACCAGGCTGCACAGTGAGACATAAAAAAAAAAAATGTTCAAACACGTCTTTTAAGTGAACGTACTGAACGGAGTCATTTCATGAACTGATTCCTTTCTCAGTTTAGTTGAGGTCAGCTACTAACATTCTCCCTCAGCATTTTCTGATAACGAGCAGAATTCATGGTTCCATCAATCCCAGAAAGTCATCCAGATCCAGGTGCCGTAGTAGCAAAGCAAACCAAATCCATCGCATTACAACCACCATGTTTGACTGTTGGTATGATATTCTTTTTTCTGCTGCGTTACATTTACACCTTTCAAAAAGTTCAACTTTCATTTTGTTAATCCATTGAATATGCTCCAAAAAGTCTTGAGAATCATTCAGATGTGTTTTGCAAAAGTAAGCTGAGCCTTTATGTGTTTTTGATCAGCAGTTCTTTTTCGCTTTGGAACGCTGCCATGGATGCCATTTTACAGTCTCCTAGTTAGTGTTGAGTCATGAACGCTGACCTTAACTAAAATGAAGGAGGCCAGTAGTTCTTTAGACTTTGTCCTTTGTCGGAGATGGATGGAAGGACAAACAGACGGAGCTCTCACCATGTTTCGCTTTATCCTAAAGCTTTAGGAATGACGTTGTAACCCTTTCCAGACTGATAGATGTCAATGAGTTTATTCCTCATCTGTTCTCGAATATCTTTCAATCATGGTATTTTGTTGCTGCTTTTTTAAGCTCTTTTGGCCGACTTAATTTGTCGGACAGGTTATACGTGAATTCTTGATTGAACAGGACTGGAGGTCGGATAAAATTAACTGAGCTTTCCAAAAAATGTGATTAGCGATTTAACAATGGGGGCAAACATTTTTTGTCAGGCAGCGTTGAATTTTTTTTTTTTTCTTAATAAATCAAATCTGCATTTAAAAACTGCAGTTTATGTTTGCATAGTTTAGCTTTGTCTGATTTTTAGGTTTGTTTTATGATCTTAAACATTAAAGTGGGGAAACAAAAAAAAAACAAATTGAAGAATAAATAAAATACTTTTTCATGACACTATCTACGAGGCCAAAATATACGATCCATGAAGTAGGACATGCAAAACAACGGAATTCTCTTTAAAAGTCAGCGCACAGAGTGAGGAGGAGGAGGACTGAGGATGGAGGAGGGGGGGGGGGGGTAGCCTGCGTTTGGGCCTTCCTGCCCCAGGCATGCCTTGCAGAAGAGAGAGCGCCGAGCAGTTTTCTGCCGGGCCAGAGGAGAGCCTATGAACTTGCGCATATAATCGACTTAATACAAAGAAGAACAAAACAACACGGGCCGATGTGTTGTCCTTTGACACGCTGGAGCCTCCTGCCTCTAGAGGAGCGAGGCCAATTGCCCGATGGGGCAGCTGGCGTGGGTGGGATCCGGTCCAGGATTGCGCTGACCTGGTCACTTGCGGAGGATGCCGGGCCAAATAAGGAACAGTACGCGAATTTACCAAAAAAAAAAAAAAAAACTCGCCTCTTCATTAAGTGAGCAACAAGGTTAAATATTTTTAATGCTGGGCATATGTCACAGTAATAACAGTGCCAATTTACTAACATATAAACAGCAGGGCGATTTAAAATGAGAGGTCCAAAAGTTGAGCCGGCCCAGAATTAACACGGCGGTGGAGGTTCAAGGCATTTCAAGCTTTGCTGGTGATTCAAAATGGACAAAAGGGATCTCCGGGGCGCCTCGAGGAAGATAACACTTGAGGAGAATTATTCCGACAAAGGCCTCCAAGAGAGAGAGTCTCACACACAGGAATGACTTTAGGCAAAAAAAGAATAGAGTAGAGCGGAGGATGGACTCTCCGTGCACTGAGCCATCAGTGATGAGCACCTCGGTGTGTGAGTGGACTCTTTGTTTCACACAACATCTTGTTGCATTCACCCTTTTTGTACGATCCTTAAGACCGCCTTTTATGAAAACAAACAAACAAAAAGTGTCCTAACATGCTTTAATGCAGATTCTTTCAATTTCAGGGCTTTCAACATCCTCGTGAATTTTAAGGAGCCGCTACCAAATACCTGCAAAATTTGGTGTGCTTTAAGTATGTTTAGGGCCATCAAAGGGATGTTGATGTAAGAATAATGATAATAAAGCTATTTCACTGCACCTTAGAAAGAGCAGGGAGTTTGGGCGGCATTTTAGCCACCAAAATGTGCATAGGTCAGAGTAGGTGAGTTTTTCAGCTAATAGTTGTTTGTTTTACATAAAAATTATAATGTGTTTTTTCGAGACAGTCCTCCAATAAATACAACCACATAGGTCGCTTTGAAAAGGTGTCATGGCTCTGCTCTCAGTGCGGTGTGTGTTTGTTTTTGTTTTTTCAGTTTCTAATTGAGCAGAGGGGCGTGTCCTCTTGCACCACACCTGTTTCCTATTCCTAATCAACGCTTTATAAGGACCGGAACTGCCGGCACTCCCCGTCGGACTATTGACCTTGTCCAAGTGCATTATTCAGATCACGTGTTTCCTATTCCCGTTCTAGTTTTTGTTCTGCGTTTTCACACTAGTTTTTTAAATCCGTAGTTTTAATTTATTGTCTCCTCGGCTTTCTGGCTGCTTGAGTCATTTTTCGCCGTAGTTTTTCGTTTCCTCAGCTTTACGCTTGAGTGATTGATCTTCACGTGTAGTTTTTCTCACGTCGCTTTTAGTTTCTCCGCTTTGTAGAGCTCGTTTGTATTTGTTATTCTGTTTATTCACGTTGTGCGGTTTTATAAACCTCAGGTGTATTTTTGTTACTTTCTTTCCTTGCAGCTTTTTGCAACGACTTTTGTTAATAGTTTTTCTCCTGGCTTCGTCCGCCGCTTTGTGTCGTTACTCCCTGCTGTGTAAGAATTAATTTGTCAATCTTACCCGGAAATCATTACAAAAGGTGCGACCAAGTGTTGCGTCTTTTAGTTTAGCGACCTCTATCAGCCATGTTAAATAGCGTAAAAATACAAAAGCGGGACTCGGACCTGGTTCCGTCCAGTTCCGAAGACGTAAAGACGTAACGTGTACTGTACAATCTCACTGAAAGCCTCATCCTAACACCATTCGGTATGTCAGCAAATTGACACGTGAACACTAAAAAAAACACCATGATCATTACCGGTCCGCTAGCTCAGTACGATAAACGTCCTTCTTCTGACCAGATGACCCGGGTTTGATTCCCTTAACTTTTTTTTTTCGCTATTTAACATTGCTGATAGAACATGGCCGATAGAGATTGCACTATGTAACACTTGGTCGTATTTTGTTGCATGGTAAAACGACCAATATGGTCGTTATTGTTGGAGGACTTGTTGTTTTTTTCGCTCTCTCTCTCTCGCTCACTTTCTTGCCTCTACTCAGTGCACCTCTAAGTTCTTGTGTCCACTGGCAGCCCGCAGATGCGGCGATGATGAATCTGTGGTGGCAACGCGTCTCGTGCCGCCGACACGATGATGTATCTCCGCTGGCCTTCGCCTCACCCTCTTCCCCATCCCCTCCCCAAAGTCTTTCTCTGGCCAAACGCACAGACACGGCGACAACAAAACAGGAAGTGAGCTCCGCGATTTGCCCATTGATTTTCACCGCGGGGCATTTTGGAAATAGCCCATCTGACCTTTCGGCCAAACGGTGGAGGAAGACGAGGCGCTAGACCAACCCTCTCTCTCTCTCTCTCTCTCTCTCTCGCTCTCTGGATCTTGCACAGTGTTGGTGAGACGTTTAAATACCAACGCAGTTATGTTTTTATGTAAAAAGCGGCGTAGAATCAGCATTATACACGACTCCAAATTATTGCTAATGCCACCTAAAGTTTGCAATGTTTATTACTGGAACTGATGCAAAACTGTATGTTTTCAATACAATATATTGTATATGTATTACAGTGGCTGGTGGAGAAGTCAATCATCTGGGAGGGACATTTAGTATGAATTAAAAAAAATAATCATCTGTTCAGGTATTACAGAACTTGTCTTCATTAGGGTGGTGTGTGAGCTGTGAGCCGATCCCAGTTGACACGTGACAGAGTAAACCCTGGTCTGGTTGTCTGCCAATCAGTGGGCACATATAGACAAACAACCATTCACACTCACGGTCATACCTATGAACATTTTAACAGTTTCCAATTTTCCATGTAACCGAAATGCATGTTTTTGGAATGTCAGAAGAATCAAACTCAGAAACTCGACTGCTCACCAGAATTCACACGGGTGCTTAAACTTGACATCAATTGGAATCCATCCATCCATTTTCTATAGTCCTGGTCCTCAATATGGTCATAGGTGAGATGGATTCAATCCCAGGTGACTTTGGGTGAGAGGCGGGGTATCCCCCGGACTGCGATTGGGCATTTAGAATCAAAAATCAAGTGGAACCGGGACTAACATTCCAGTTCTCCCAGAATCGTTTAGATTTGGAAAGATCTAGTAAATTACACATTTTATTACAAAAGTTGACATTATTCTTTATAAAATAGGAGTATATTTTTGAAAATTTATTCAGGAAAAAAACAATGACTGAGGTAATTAATATATTAAGAGGTTTTAATTGGCTGAAAGCCAAGATGATGATGAGGAATTCATTTATTATGCTTGTTTTATTGGAGAGCCGTTCCCATACGGCATGTATGCATTTTTTTTAAACGATACGACAACAATTATTGCAAATTATAAGCTATGGCTTGTGGTTTAGAACCACTATATTAGAGGGACGGCCACTAAATTATATCATTGCGTTCTGCTTACATCATGGTTACTCGGCGCGCTAATCACTCTTATGACAGCCTACCGCTGGAGCGTTGTCGTGTTCTAACGTCTCTGTTCATCATTGTCACAACACGGCAACATTTCAGAGCAGTGTGGGGCGGCGCCTCGCTCGCTCAAAGCGCCTTTGCTGAATTTTTCATGTTCCCGACTCGTATCAAAGAGGCCTGGAGCACTTGGATGGAAGGAAGGATGGATGGAAATATTACTCGGATTCTGATGGGGCCGGTTTATTAGGTACACCTGCACAGTTTTTGTACTGAATCTCATTAAAAGGAGTCGTGCCATTTTTCACCATTGAAAAGTATCTGTCGTGTTTTTGTCAAAAGAGTAAGACCATTTATTACAACACACTTTTTGCCTTTCTGATCCTGTGCCATGGTAATGAGCCACTGCTTGTACTTCTGGGTCAATGCTGAGTACGGCTTTTGTTACCATGCCGACCAAGTAGTAGGACTTCACAATGCGGAGGGCGGCTACAAGAGTTTGAAGAGAAACGTGAGTTCCAAAAGTCAAAGCGGTTATCAATGATACATTTCAGGAGGTCCTATTGCACTGATTCTACAACACTAACATCAAAAAAAGGTGTCTAGTCAAGTCTAGCCTAGTGAGTGCCTGGCCTGTAGGTCACCCGTAGCAACCAGCCACAGCCGCAGCCCATTCATAAAAAAATAAAAAAAACAGAACATACAGCAAATCAACCCTTACTGATAAATGTTCCTCACTGCCAAGCAAATAAACCGAGTGTTTACACTTCTGTTCAACAATATAAAGCCTATTCATTTTCATTTCTCCGCAATGACGAGTTTGCATATACAGTACGTGCGTGCTCCGGGAGACGAGGTCGGGGCTTCGGCGGAGTGTCCGAGCCCTCATTACCCTGATGAAATTTGTGCAGATGTGTGAGCTGCCGACAGACTCGGCGGTGACACAAACAGCCAGCTCTGTTGCCTTGAGCTGGGCAGGTGATGGAAACGGGGAGAGGCACGAGCGCTGAGAAACGGCGGCCATTAACTGACAAAAAAGGAGGGGGGTGTTATATATACGAATAGTTGAGAATAATAGCAGCGTTTGAAAATCGTGTGTAAAGATTGAAATCCCTGTAATAGCTTTATTTCACAAATTGTATTCATGAAGGGAAGTGTTATACAAAAGTAGGGGGGAAAAAGCAATATGTGCGTGTATAAGCACTGTTTCTGAGAAGTGCGCCATGTGTTGCATTGCTCGTAGAAAAATAAACATTTAGGCTACTGCATAAACTAATAAATGCACAAAGATTTTTTATTTCGTTCGCAATCAATCACCAAACTCAAACTGTGATTGTATCAATTGAAAAGTGATAATTTTGGTTTCTTTGCCACGTTCGAAATTGGAACGGCATATTTCATGACAGAAAATGTTTGAGTTTGGCAGTAGAAATGCAACACTGACAAGAAGCAGTTTGCAGAAACAGTGCTTATATGATTATTTACTGGATCAGTGATGGTAAAGCAAAATCATAAAGCATGTTTCAGTTCAAACAGTAAGTGGTTGAGTTTATCAGCTCAAGGGAAGATCAATCTTCAAGCATTTTCAGGCTTTGCGATTAATATTTGAGTTTGTCATGAAAAATGCAACAAGAATGTGAAGCAGTTCTCAGAAACAGTGCTTAAAAAACTAAATATTGGTTGATTAATGCATGGGAAAGCAACATCCTCAAGGATTTCTCCGTTTATACAGTCGACGTTTGAGTTTGTTACAGTAATGCCACAAAGATGTGACACTTTTCTCAGTACAGTGCTTATACAACCACATATTGCATTTTTTCTATTTCTGTATAAACTTTTCCTTTATTTAGGTCATTGCAGGGTAGCAAAATCTTCACTGAATACATGTTAAGAGTTTGTTAATGGAAGTAAAGCAAAATCTTCAAGTATTTCAACTCTACGTACGAAATATTTGGATTTGTCAATAAAAATGCAACACAGACGTGAAGCTGTCAATTGTTTGCAAGAATGCAAAATCAGGACATCTTACAGGTGGCTTTTAAATCATTATTTGAATGGCCTGGATTGATGTGAAGAACTTGAAATTGACATATGGTATATGCCTGGGGGAAATACAAGGCAATTGTAAAAGACAGCGAAATAAGCAGATCTTGATTGCACAAATTGTTATCAAGTAATCAATTCTTGTTTTCTGTGTGCCTTGTGTGTTTGCTGTAACCATTTTGGTTTTGTGGCTCTGTCTTGGCCAGGTCACTCTTAGAAAAGAGGTTATAAACCTCAATTCGGTTTTTTTCCCTTCTTTTTTTACCCTTTTTAAAATAATGGAGATTGATTGGTTGATTGATTGATTGATTGATTGATTATCTACAAGGATTTTCAGTATTTTTTTACACTAACTGCTCAAGTTTATTGTAAAAGGCAACATAGATGCGACATAGTTCTCAGAAACAGCTTCTACATGGAAACGTTAGTCCAGTGATTGGCAGGAAAGCCAGATCAATAAGCATTTTTTGGTTTCTGTCATAATGTTTGAGTTTGTCAAGAAAAATGCAACGCAAATGTGTAGCAACTTTTATGTTCTATGTCCCAAAATGAGCTTGTTATAATGTCAGGGTATGCGTGTGTGGCACTGATCTGGCCACATCCGCATGATGAGCACACTGCCACTTAACAGGGAGGAGATCCACTTTGATCACATGGTTCCCCCTCGGGGTTCCGAACCTGCCGCTCTGCCTATTACACAGATTCATTTGCATATACGGGGCTTATGGTTAAGGGCTGAGATCTGTACGCAAACGCTTCTAACCGGCGCAGGAGGAAAAAAAAAGGAGTCCGGGTGAGAAGAAGACGAGTGTTGCCATTCGCCGGCGGAGAGGGGCTCGTTGCCTTTGAAGGTCACGAGTTCAACGCCAAGGAAAAATCCCCCAAATGAAAGCGTTTGGCCCAGCGACAATGGCGGGGGTGCCCTTGAGAAAGACACTTACAGCTGCTACTAAATAGAAATGGAATAGTCACACTGAATGTGTAGCATAGAAACACTTTCAAAATGCAGTTCTGGAAGAAATAAAAATACAATATAAATGTTTTTTTTAAAAAAAAAAAAAAAAAAACACTGGACCTTCCTTGGTATTTTAATTTCTGCCAAAATGACAACATCTGTATTTCGAAGTTATGTTGTCAGTTGTTTGTAGAATAAACAAAAAGGCTAATTTTATCACTATAATAGCAACTGTTCGCATTTGTTCCTAGGCACACCTCTCTACCAATGTGCTTGAGTGTGGCACATAACACTTACACTTTAACCCTGGAGAACCCACGGGGTCAAATTTGGCCCCTATAAATTCTGCTACTCAAATAACAAAGACCTTTTTTTTTTTTTTTTTTTACAAATTTAACTTCAAAAGTCCAGAGTGCCACTTCTGACCCCTGCATGGGGCCATCTAGTGGATGGATATTGCACTTACATGAGCCAGAGTGGTGGTGACAAGATGGCTGGCAACATGCTGTTTTGTTGAGCTGGAAATCAATCCAAACAAAACCATCTTCTCAGCAAACCATCAGATGGTAAAATTGTGTTTTTTTTGTTAATCTATTTCATATCATGTTGCAGAATACCTAGGAGTATGTTTTATATATATATTTTGATAAATTAGCAACTCTGAGCTAGTTCAAAAAACAAGGGTTAAAATTGAAAAAACATATATTTTGGTGTTCAGTGAACTTACATTTAATGTATAATTCATAATTTTCCAAAGAAGAAAAGGGTTCTTGGGTTCTCCAGGGTAAAGAATCAACATTTTTCATGTATTAAATTTGCTGTATTTCAGGAAAAATGGTGGAAAATGCTGACTCCCCCCCCTCTCTTTTTTCCCCCTGACAATTAAAAGTTGGAAAATATTGTGATCCAAGAACTATTTCTGTTTTGTTTTGATTTCATCAAGGCCTTGTTGAATTCTCCTTTACCACAGTCTGATCACGACGTTATAAAGTGCAACTTGGAAAAGTGCACAAAACTATATAGACTTAAAAAGAAAGCTGATGTGCTGCTTAAGTTTGCAATTGCAAACGACGACAACAGGTGAGGGCTGCTTTTTTCTTTTCTATTCTTTTTTATCCTTCTGCCCACACTGAGTGAAAGAAGTTAGTGTGTAGTAAACAAGGACAAAAACAAACCCAAGCTATGACAGAACTCTTTCGTAAACATGAAGAAGAAGAGAGGTATACTTTCCGAGCTCCGCTGGGAATGTGTCCTATACGAGACGAGACGCAGCTGCTTCCGTTTCAGATTAAAGCGCCTTAGCGTGGCGCTTTAGCCTATTACACGCAAGAGACAATGCGTCTTTGCGCTCCTTTGTAGCCGTAAAAGTTAATGCGGGGAGTAAATCGCTGCGTCTGAAACGTTTATTCGGAGGGTAAACTCACTTTTTTTTTCTTTTTGTGCTTGCATAAGGCTCCTGCCGTGATGAAACGCAAGTTTGTCTACAAATGAACAGCATAGGGAAAAAGGACAGCGCTAGATCAAATGCATACAAAGTTTCCGAACAAGGGATTGAGTAATGACACAGGAAGGAATAAAGATGGAATTCTTTCAACTTTAAATACACTTTAAAAGAATAAAGGTGTTATCAATTTTTCTGTGATATCTACTTTTTCTTAGAAAATTATAAATTATTATTAACGGTAGGTATAAATTGCTACGAGAATATAGTCAATAGTCAAATGTTTTGCAAAAAAAAAAAAAAAAGTATAATTAAAAAGTAAAAAAAAAAATTTTGGGGGGGGGGTGATATTTTATAATTTTTTCGCCATATAACGTTTTACTTTTTTTACCACTTACAGTAACTTACAAAGTCAAGTCTCATTTATGAGAACTAAGTCAATTACAGGAACAATGAAAATATTGTTGCAATGTTGCTGTTGAAATTTTACTTTTACGACTTTATTGCTTGGCAACAAAGTGCCTGAGGTTGGGGGTTCGAATTTGACCTCTGGCCTATCTGTGTGAAATATGCATGTTCTCTTTATACTTTCGTGTGTTTTCTCCGGGTAACGTGTTAAGCTTCATTGAAATTGTCCTTAAGTTTTTGGTATGTTGGAAGATGCAAAAGTAGTTGATGATTTGAACCCTCATCTTCAGACAAGCTAGCCACTCGGTTGGCATGCTGCCTAAGCTCAGTTTCACTGGACATAAATTGTCATGTGCAGATAAAATACTAGAACATGCATTGCAGGTTCATTCTAAATTGTCCATAGGGGCCCCGCCTCTCGCCCAAAGTCAGCAGGGATAGATTTAAGCTCACCCGCCACCCTACTGAGGACTAGGATGGATGGATGGATGGACTTGACCCCTATAGTAGATGATAGCCTTTCTACTAAAAGGAAGAGCAACAGTCAAAGTGCTAAAAAGCTACAAACTGATGAATACGGCGATCTTTTGGGGGGCATCGACAAGGCGGGAATGATTTCTCCAACTTCTTTTTTCTTAAATTTGACGTTAAACGGAATTACATATGTGGCGAGCGTATGAAAAATTCATACACGCAAATCTGGCAAATGTCAAGGGTAATGATCTTACCTCCTTGGCTTTCTGTTTCAGTCGAGCTTGCTCTGGGTCCTCTTGCCTGGAGCGGCTCTGTGGAGTCAAAGTGGGTGGGGTGGAAAGTGGGGGTGCGTATAGGTTAACAGCTGGTTTAGAGAAATCTGTCTTTCCCTTATAAAGAATAAATAGATAAAGAATCGCTAGTCATCCTTTGCTGCTACAGCGAAAATAGTGCGAAACAAAAAAAGGATATACTGTATAGGCGTCGCTCATGTTTGAATTGGATTGGCAACTTAGTGTTAATCATCTGCTCATCAGGTTCAAGCCCAGGAAGTCATTATAAAAGGCTACATCAAACCAAAATGGGCCCCTTGCTGTTTAATTTTGGACATGGGTCCTTGAGACTTTTTCATGTGTCCTATATTGATAAGACACGTCAACCTAATTTTGTGTTCATGCAGCGCATATAGCAGCCCGACCCACCAGGAAATCCCCTGGTTGTCCATCTTACCCATTCCAGGCCGGGACATGTTGACCAAATCTTTGCCGATCAGTGAACCATTTTGTCAAAATGCAACGCAGGTGGGGTGTTTCTGGCGTGTGCACAGTTCAGCAGCTGATTTAGGCCCCGTCCCCGTTGTTCCTCAAACAAGTCTCGTACACACCGAAGTATTTCAAGAGTTGCGTGTGTCCAAAAGAAGACGCTGAGGACGTTGAACGGCTGTAATGTATATGCCAAGTCTGGAGTGGCGCTGTAGCGTATCCACAGGGAGTTAACGGAAAGCGTAGAAGAAGAATCAGCGAAGAAGAGGGACACTTTTTTTAAAAACTTTATTGCAATCTACAGAACAAACATGGCTTTGCATGTATCAAAACAACATGAAAAAGACGAACACAGGAGAAGTGACAATGGCGGGTGATTCAAGTACACCACTTATTGAACATGGGAATAAAGAAGCAAAATATTTTGCTGCAAAAGCATAAGCAAGCTAAGGAGGCTGTGCAAAACAACTGCGACACGGCCATTGTTGTTGACAGACTGACAGTTCGCGCGCAGTCACGTGAGAATTAGCGCATACGTCATCAATCTGCAACAATGCGTCGTCATTGAGCTGCGACCATTACGTCATCGCTTGAGGAGTATCCTGCGTAAGGTGTCCAGACGGATGCGTACGGGGCGTGTATTGAAATCTTTCCACTCTGGAGCCCGGTTTCAAAAGTGATCGGCTTCAAGCTCCGAAACCACGCCGTCATGTGGACGAACGGCTTGAACGGTAAGAAACTTGTGAGGATACATTGAAACTGGCTTTCGTGTGGACGGGGATTTAAAGAAACCACCTATCCCCCATTTTTCCCTACAAAGCATCCTGACTCATCTGTTGCTGCTACAGCAAAAAAAAAAATGAGCAAAAATGGGAACAGGATACGGAGGTGTCAAGGACATCGTGTTTGAATTGAGTAGAAGTGCAACGGAGCGCACCCCCGGGGGGGCTGTGGCCTTTAAACCCGCTCCAAATCCAGCCCTAAATAAGCCGCTGGAGGGGGACGCTAATCAAAAGAGGTTATTAAAAATTCTGCATGAGCCAGCACACACTCGCACACACAAAGGGGGTGAAGGATGTTGGTGAGTATCAGTGACAGTGTCACTGTGAGCCAGTGTGGCGATCCGTTAATGTGTGTGCGTGCGTATGTGTGTGTCCCTGGCGTAACGACACTTCTATTTTAATAAGCGGCCGAGATGTGGGTGAATACGCGTGTCCCTGGGAAATCCTTCGCTGACGCGCGAAAACGTGTATACGGCTGACCACTGCAGGCCAGGCCGGAACATTACAGTATCGCAGGACGCGGCTATTTTTGTCAAGCTGGACATCATGCGCTTTTCAAAGACAGCCAAATAATTGACAGTATATGCAAGTGTGAAGAAATTATAGGAAATGTTGCAGTATATTTGTTTTGTAAATTTGGTGGGTTCAGTTGAATATCAGTAGAGGTGGGAATAGCAAAATAGCTCATGTTGCCGACATATATTTCCCGCTGATACTGAAGATCAAAACTATCTATGTAACTCAAAAAACACTTATAAAGACACATTTCCTAGTCAGAGCTCGTCAAAGTACAAGCCCTGGAATTCAGCCGAAATGGCTGCTTCATACCAAACACCAGAATTCCCACTTCCTGTTAAATTCTAAGCAATGGGTTATTAATACTTTCTCATAAGTCCTGTAATGAAAGACATGTCCACCAAATTTCATGTTGATCAGTGAAACAGGTGTTGGGGCTAGTTTTTTTTTTTTTTTTTTTTTTATTCCAGTAGGTGCTACTGAATGATTTTTTGGGAATCGTATTCAGCACCAATTTTATTAGGATTTTGATGCAGAAATGTGTGATGCTTCTGGCATACTGAGACCCCTAAAAATCTTAAGAAGAGATAATGACTATTTTACATAATAATATTTGTATTTGTTTAATTTTCAAAACCAGTCTTCAGATTTGTCCATGTCATCTTTTATTCTGTGACAGTGGCATATTTATTTATTTATTTTTAGCATTGTTGCTTTTCCAATTTCAACTTCCTTGTTTTTTGTCATGTTTTGGTTCTGTCATGTTCAGTTTCTGCTTTCCTTGTCTTGTTAATTGTGACCCTGCCCTTCCTTGTGTTGTCCAATCAGTGCCCTCAGCCACTTGTGTCTGGTCCAGGTGTGTCTTGTTGCGTCATTAGTGTTGGTGTATTTAGTCTGCTGTCTCTCCTCTGTCTGTGTTGGTGCATTGTGGTATGTATGTTTGTCCTCATGTCATGCTGCCTGTTTTCTGTTCCCTCCCAAGTTCTAGTTCAAGTTCAAGTTCATGTTTTGTTGCTGTCTGTTTTTTGTTCCCTCTTTTGTTCAAGTTCAAGTTCATGCTTTGTTTTATGTTTTTGAACTTTGGAAACCTTTTTGTTAATAGAAATTAAATCCCTTTTTTTTTTTTTTGACTACACCCCTCTGCCTTCCCGCATCTGGGTCCTAAAGCCCCCCGTTTTGACATTTTTACATTAATGGCATATAAAACATATTCTCTATGGAGTTCATGTCAAGGAACTGACTTGGCCAGTCTACTGTAAAACTCTGCAATTCTTGCCCCTGATGCTACTTATGCTGTTTCAGATCATCTGCTTATGTAGAAACCTAAGATTGCTTGGGTAGGACCTGTTATTACTTAAATGCAATTAGTGCATTCATTTGCATAGATTGTTCGAACTAATTAGCTTCCAGTTTTAACAGGACATTATAAAGTATTGTTTCTTCCATTCTTCTGTTGCTTCCCCCCCCCTTTTTTTTTTACAACCAGATTTCGTTAAAATCGTGAGAGTCGGGTGATGGAGTTTGGTGTCCTATTATCATGTGCGGCAGGCGCGGCGGCGTAATAACGCAATTAAGACGACGAGGTGTGTGGTGATGACGATCCTTAGTGTGGGACATTGTCCCCATTCAAAATTAATTAAATGAACCCTAGCTAGCTCGCTTGCTCGCCCTGCTAATGTGCTACCGCAGGGCATTTTCATTTGCTGGGGATTGTCTCTCCTTTCTTTTTGGTCAGCAGTGATCTTTTCGTGCATTCTTATTTATTTATTTTAAATGCATAAGCGACATGGGAAGGTCAGAATATTAGAAACAGCTCCCAATACGACTCAAGCATTAGGATGGAGGAATGTTATTGCAAGTTGGAAGAGTGTGTGTGTGTGTGTGTGTGTGCGTGTGTGTGTGTGTGTGTGTGCACGCGTGTGTGCGTGTCCGTGCGTGCATGCGCAGTGGGGAGGAGCCAGGACACTGAGGCCCTGCGGCCAGGAGCCCGGGAGGACACAGGGAGGTCACTTCATCTACTGGTGTCACACTCAAATTCATGTGTCAGGAGCAACATACACACAGACACCCCGCAGTACACACACGCACGCTGTTTGGCACACTAGCACATAATAACAGCACACACAAACACACACACACGCACAAGTGGTAAGAAGTTGACTTTACCTTGGCGGCTTTTAAGAGGATCTCTCTCTCCTGCTCGTCCTTCCTCGCCTTTTCCATCCTTTCTAGTTGCTCGAAGAAGCGCAGCTGAGAGCGCACGTCGGCTGACTGCTCGTAGCATTCGTCGTCCTGCGAGGGACACAAAAATTGTAGGGAAATGTGATGTGGCATGGAAAATTTTGAAAAGTAAAATATCGTTTTTGTAAATCAAATCATCTGCAAGGAAATATAAGTTTAAGATCCTGATCTTACCCTGAGAGCAACAGAAAGAAGATGCAAACGAGGACAGTCAAGTAATTGGGTCCCACTGCAAAATTTCCCTCCCATATCAGATCAGGACTTTTTGAAGGAGCCTGAATCTGGATTGAATGTGATTCCGGATGTTTAGATGTGAGTGAGTTTTAATCCTTTGAAACTGTCTTTAGAAATGTGTAGCATATAGAGAGCTGACTGGATTTAAATTCTTGGAGACAAGTTCAAAATAAATGAAAAGTGAAAATATCAACACGTGAGGATAAGAGTTCATTAAAAAAGGTTTTCAGTTTAGTAGTTACAGGTTTCTAGGTTTGTGCTTTTCTGGTTTCCTCGCAAAGACACACGCCCTAAGGGCTGTAATTCCCATCGATTTCAGCCCAGCGTGGAAAAAAAAAATGCTCCAGTTCCCGTTCATTCGTCAGTGCGGTGACACAGTGGGGGGCTCTGGGTCATACGGCGGACCGTGCACTGGACGGCAACCAAACGCGATGTAATCTGAGCAATCGAATAAGTGCAAACACACATTCCTGCTAGATTGCTCTGTAACAACGGCACGGTTCTCATGTTTAGGCGTGCAATCAGTGCGAGGAGAATAAATATTAGCAGCTGTGAAGGCTGAAAACTTCACACAATGGGAATTCCCAATGTCATTTTAATAACACGACACATCTCGCTGTCTCAAATTGAAACATTAAGTCACACTAATGTGTTCTAAACGGATCTTTAATAATATGTATGTAGTCCCAGTGGAAGCTTAAGAGACGAGAGCCTTTTCTATTGCTAGTCCTAAACTGTGGAACGATCTCCCAGTGCACATCATGCAAGCAGCCTTACTACCTATTTTTAAAACTTTAAACACCCCAATCCCCACGTATATCCTTAACACAGCTGGAGACTTTGACCTTTTTTTGGTGTTTAGTTGTATTTATTTGTACTACTTTAACTTTGTTATTGTTTCTAAATTATGTCAAATTGTCTTACCATTAATTTGTATTTTTGTATTCAAGTACAGCAATTTGTATCAGCTGTGGTTGTTCTTAAAAGTCCTAATAAATAAAATTGAATTGAGATGAGTTGAGGTATATCAAATCCATTTACAGGGATGTGATTTGACCAAAGTGAAATTATCTGAAAATTTAGCCGGGGGTCTGGGGGCCGCTGGCACCCAGCTAGGTCCAGGGCAGTGCCCAGTGGGGGGGAACATGAACAAATAATTATATCATGACCAAATGAAAAGTAACTCATATTAGAGCATACCACAAATGTCTTTGTTATAGCTTAAGATGTTATCTGTCGGAGTCATACACAATACAATACATACACAATGAACTACTAAAAAAAATAAATAAATAAATAAATCGATTTTTTTTTGGGGGGGGGGGGGGGATAAAAAAAGCGGAATTCCGCGAATTTGCGGAAAAATCACATCCCTGCATTTACCAGTTGAAATTAATTAAAATGCCATCAATCTGTTCCAGCCAACAAAAGACACCCACAATTTTTGTTTTTAAGAAAGCAGTCCGAGGCTCAGCCCAAGTCGTTGACCATACACACAGATTCATGATCAGAAATACTCAACAGGGAGGAAAAGCAAGGAGGAAAATCAACCCCCGCCCCACCTACTCCATACCCCAAAACGATAATCAGGCTTTTGATGCCTTTGATCGGAAGCGGGGAATCAGGCTCAAAATCGGCCCAATTCGGTATGTCACCCGGGACTGTGGAATTTACAAAGCATAAACGTTCCCCACTCATTTGCAGTGCGTTTAGAAGATAGTACACTTCCAACTTGCTTGCTTTAAAAAACTCTGTTTACAGACTAAGCCCCGCTCTCTTTGCATAAAGCGCATCGCATCTCGCTTGGGAAAAAAAAACAAAAAAGGTGCTCATAAAGACAAAGAAAACAACTTTTTTTTTTTTGCAGGTTATCAAAAGTTAATAAGATAATTGCTTATGTTCGTGCGAGGTGCCGGTATGCGCTCCCGCTTCCGTCAAGGAGAACGAATGCGGGTGCACACATCAGAGGATTCCCATCGCACCCCCGCTCTCCGTTTCTCGCGCTCTCTCATTCAGCCTTTGTTGCAGCGCTGAGCCTGCACTCTCCTGCCACCGCAAACGTAAGGAGCCCAGTTACTCTTTAAGGCCCGCTTCATCTTCTTCCCCCGTCTTTACATTTTAGCTTCCGTTTTCGCTGATGTCAACAGAGTGGCTTCACAGAGAGCCCGTTGTCGCTCTCACACCTCGTTTGCCAAACCACAAAAAAAAAAAAAGAAGGAAGAAATGAAAAAGAAGAAGCGCAAAACAGGATGGGGGGGAAGGCAGCCTCCTCCTCGGTGTCAGGAATAACACATTTTCAAAGTTTTCCCAAATGCTTGGGCTTAAATGTTGGCCAATTAAATGTGCTTCTATTCTACAAGTCGCTTCTAATATAGAAAAGCACAGTGGTGTTCTTTTATCTTAACTTTTTACCCTACATTCCACTTTATCAACTTAACTCTTATACAGTAGATCCGCATTTATGGTGAGGATATATTTGACCACCATCTGTAACATACGCTGCTGTAAAGCTTTTTTCTTTGTGTATTTTTTGACCGAAAAATTTTAACCTTTTAATGAGATGCCAAGAAATCATTTTAAATGTTTTTTTTTTAATGCATATGGCTTCTTTAATAATATTAAGACTGTACAATAACAATTAGTCACTAGCCAAAGTGCTATTTCTGCAGAAATTGCGTGGGAATGCTGAAAAGCTGAATGTTAAGATTTAAATGCATGTGCTTATGAAGTAAATTGAAAGATAAATTACAAAAGTACTCAAATGTGGGCCAAGCGGGATTTGAACCCAGGTACTCCATGGTGGAAGGCAATTGTTCTAACCATTGAGCAAAACTTGACTTGTTAGAAATCATGGCTAATAGAGTATTTATTTTGAAAAGTGTTGTCTAATGTTGAAAGCTAACATGCATTGTATCATTTCAGTGAAATTATAATGCATTTCCTGATATGGTAGTCAGTTGGTATAAATGTATATATAATGGCCATATTTGCAATTTCTGCATTTTTATTTAAATATTTTTTATTGTATTACAATGACCTCCTAGCTATTATTATGATTACCAGTAGTCTTAAAAACAACACAAAATGAGGGAACACTGGGAAAGGCCCTTTTTTGTTCTATGGTCGCAAAGAAAGATGGTTTAGATGAATTTGTTGTAGAAGAACACAGCAGTGACCTTACAAATGCCACATCAAACATCTTATGGAAAGTCTTCCTAGAAGAGTAAAATGTCTTTTCATTCGCATGAGGTGTAACGTTTAATGTATACGTCCCAATACATTTGTTTCAAGGATGATGTCATACCTTACAGGAGTCCAGTCTGTGCTGCGCGATAGCCGAAACCTTTTCGACGACAGTTCGGAGTCGCGACTGTGCGGCGTGCGAGATGAACGTCACGACCTCCATGGGAACGTCCATGACGCCAAATTTCTTGGCTGTGAAAGGAAACCAACGCAATCGAATTAATCCATAGCAAGATAAAATATATGCTTTGCCCGGATGCCAGCATAACTCAATCTGCTCAATGAGGATGACATAAGAAAAGTTTCACAATTAGAAAATGTGACCTTTCTTCACACTTTGCTGAGTTAAGTTAGGAGGTTAATTGTTTTAAAAGGCCTTTTCACACAGAGATCCTGCAACATTGGCAGCCACAGCAACATTATCAGCAAAAGGCTTGATGAGAAGGTCACAACTTGGGACCATTATTGCAAAGTGGAAGGCACAAAATGACAGTCAAGTGGGTCTGGACCTCCATACCAGATCCTGCCTCCTGTAATGAGGATAATCATGATAAAAGTGATGGTGCAGCCTTCCCAAACATGCGGGAGGACCTAAAAGCTTGAGCAGATAACCAGAAATGACTAGAACAATTTAGCGACTAGATTTCTTAATATATTTTTTTCTAAATAAACAAATAATAGAAAACTGAAACACAATATCAACAGGCTGTGTGAAAGGGGACCAGCACACACTGAAACTATGCACTGGATTAGAATGTGCAATAACTTCCAAAATTTTACTTGTTTCAAAAAGCTCCTTCAAAGCATTATAAACGACACTGACCATCTCTTTGCGACTACAGATAATTTAGCTTCCTTGCAGCCCAAACTCATCGCGAGTCATAACAAAAATACTTGCTATCCGTTTCCATCTTCTTTTTAAATGACTCCATTAACATAATTCTCCTCTCTAGAAGCCTTTTAAGTAAACCACAGCAATTATTTAAATCAGCCCGACAATACATATAGCACTGGCTCGCTCGTGCTTTGAAACGGTTCTTCCTCATTACCGTGGCGACATGCACACACAAGAGACACGCGCACACACACACTTTACGTGTGCCAATGTCATCAGGTCAGGGGAAAACACTAATGGGTTCCCCTTGCTTTCTGAAAACAAGATCTTTTCAAAGGAAGAATTAATACTTCAAGGAATGTGTACGTTAAATAGTACTCAATAACATCTACTGTGGCTTGCATGAAGTACAGTATGCCATAAAGAAGTCTTTACTTTTAAGTCTCAAGTGGCTGTGGCAAAAATCCCGCCAGTAAAGTCGAGCCCTTGCTAAATTTAAAGCAAGTGGAGTCAAGTCATAATTGTGCTAATTTCCTATATTGGATTCATATTTTTAAATCTGGGTGCATTCAGACCTGCACTGTTTGGTCCACTTTAAACAGATCAGAGTTCATTTCCCACACTGGTCCAGACCTTTTATGCAGATGTTAACACACACACAAACAAATCCTGGTGCAGATCACACAACCGGACTATGTGACCGCATTGAAGTCCATGCCTCACCACTCATGAACCTCAGCGCATGTCACTGGTATGGATGAAAATTGTACTTTGTTTTAAAACGTTCTGGTTTGGAAACAGTACATTTGGTAGACAATTGCTCTTTTTCTGGCTCAAGCTGAGGCCAAAAAAGGTTAAAGTCAAGATGTAGTAAAAGCAAGACCGTGTGCTTGTACACCCCAAAAAAATAAACGAGGAGGACTCTCTGATTGAGCGGACCTGGCAGGCCCGGGGTGCCTCCCTTGGACTGCTGTCAGCTGGGAGCGTGGCGAGGCCAATCAACTGACACAACAAAGCTGCACGGGTGCCACTAACCCAGCAGGGGGCGGCCTCGCCTCCTGCCCCACTGTATCATGCTGTGCTGCCCCTGGAGGCAAAGTGTATATTTTTAAAAAGAAGCCCTGCGCCCCCAAGGTGACGGGATAACAACCATGTCGAGAGTCCACTTAGCCTGCGGGCCCCAAAAATAGTTTAATGGAGATGAAACAAGATGAGGTTAGCAGGCCCCCTGCCGCGTGAAATGACGTGTGGTGTTTTTTGATTACTCACATACTATGTGTTATTTTGAGTAATCACACTTTTTTTTTTCACGCTGCAGGGTCAGCCTTAAGAGCCAATAAACACCATTTTTTGGGTCTTTTAAACAACACAGGAACACAAGTACTGAAGACCTATCATTGTACACCATTCAGTTTTTAGTGATGTTTATAAAGAAAGGTAAACCGGAAAAGAGATGGTAAAAGTCGACATTTGCAGGCAGTGTTAAAGGGGACAATGGCTGTGTTCCAGCTCTGATACTACTTCTGTAGGCAGAACATTTCCGGGTAGACTTTGCCCCCCCAATTCTGGATCAGTACCATTTCTACAGAACAGCAACATGGAAAAAAGTCGTTGAAAAGTTGTATGAAAGGGGTCACAAGTGCCAGCTTGCCTCTGTGACAGATCAGACACTACCTCAGAAAATTGAAAATTACTGCTGCCCTTTCCACCTTGTATTTGCGTTGTTTTTTTACAGGAACAGTAAAAAGGGTTATAGACATCTTCGCTCCCCTGTGAAGACTGTTACTACCTCAGAAAGTGTAAAATAACTAGGTTTACTTCATCCACCCCATTCAGTGTATGTGACATTTATTCAGAACAGACCACAAAAAAACAAATCTATTTTGTAGACAGTGTGAAAGGGGCCACAGCCACGTCACACCTCGTGTCAGTTCTGAGTCAAACGCCGGCAGCATAAATTTCCTTGGTCAAATTTATAACCCTCTTTTTGTGTTGGTGCCTATTACGCAGCACAGCAGCAAAGAAAAAAAACGATGTTTACATGCAGTGTGAAAAGGGCCTCAGGCGCCGTCCCAAATCTCTGATACTACCATAGGAAGTGGAAAATTCCTGGGTTGACCCATTCTGTGTCAGTGCCGTTAGTGACATGGAAAAAAGTTAGGATCCGGCTTGGCGCTTATGGCCCTGGTTTCTGTTTTGCTGTTCTATATAAACAGGATCGACGCGGAATGTGAGGATAAAGTCGACCCAGAAATGTTTCACTTTCACCATAAGGCCTTTTCACACTTGGTTTTCTAGATGTTCGCTGCAGAACAGCAAGCGAGGACGACATGGGTGTGTGCTTGCCCATAGTTTTGGAAGTGCTAAGTGCAGTGTGAAAAGCGCCTATGACTTTTACATGTAACTGGCTCCGGTACTACCCCGAAAGCTGGCATGGAGAGCTTTTAGTGGCAATACCAGGCAATGAAGACAGTATCACTACCTTGGTTTATATATCGATTTCGCCACAAGAGACTTAAAACAAAATCTCCCTGCCGAGTCTGATTCCTCTCAACTGGACTGCTTTGGTCCACGGGACAAATCTGATGGGCCGCCTTTAAAAAGACAAAGCCATCAAGTATTCATGCGTGTGCGCCCGCGGTCCAGTGAATTCAGACAGACAGCCACTGAAGAATTCATTAAAAGGAGGTGAAAGAATTGTTAAGTGTATCACATTTAAACTGAGGGCAAACAAGAAAAGAGGGCTGCAGCCTCAAACAACTGCGGGCAAAGACAGAGAGAATATCAAAAGTCGTCCTGAGTGATGCCACTTTAGAAACAGATACAACATGTTCCCTGCAAACCACAAACACTGAGCCATTTCATCATTCTCTGCTTGTTCTGCAGCAAAAGTTGGAAAACGGCATTCAACATTGAAGTTGTGGCGCACTTGCCTGTTTCCAGGATGCGTCGGTGGAGCAGCCCAGGATGCAGAAAGGCTTCATCCTTGCACGAGCGAATCTGCGTGCCGACCAGCTCCGAGTTGGTGGCGAGGATGCGGGCGCTCTCCTCATTCAGATTGACGCCCGCCATGGAGGCCACATCGTTGATGTCGTCGTCATCCCTGCGAGAAATGGGAAAAGCTGGTCATCTTCAACCGCTCCCAAACAATACATTTCCAAGCACGTCCACTTCTATGCCTTTTTGTTACTCTTCCAGTCTCCATGATTCCAGCTCTTCTGTCACCCGTGCAATTGAAAATGAATGGATAGATAAAAGAAACATCACTTTTATCACGTGGCTCCTCGCCACATCTCGATGGTCCGCCATTTTACAAACCATTGGTCAACCCAATATGAAACTTGACAGAGCAGCGGGAGGTTGACAAAGACCATTAAAGTGCACCTCCACCTTCTCGTGCTTCTCCTCCAAGCGCTCTAATTACGCCTTCCTAGGGAGAGCGTGCCAAACAACGGCGAGCGTGGATACATAGGGAGGAGTATATCTGCTGATGCTGCCTGTGGCGGTGCACCTACCCCTCGCCACGTCCTCGCGGATAACTTGACCTGTCCTAAAATGAAGCGTGCCCCCCGGGGGCTGCGTTCAGAGACAAAACACAAACGCTGCCACATCCTTCACTTGAATGGAAAGAACAGGAAACCATTAAGCAATAAGGGAGTTGAAGCCATTTGCTGCACTGTTTCAATTTAGTAAAGCCTTTTAAAGCTGCAACATGGAACTTTTTTCCCCAAAATATTTTTACAGTAGCCTTTTTATTTGACCATTTATGACTTAAATGTCTTCTAGTAGATTAACATCTTAGCTGTTCAGAATGGGTACTCCTGCAAGCCTCTGGTCAATAGTTTTCAGACTGGATTCGGGGTCGAATTTCCCGCGCCCTGTCTGCGGATGTGACGTAATGCGCCGTGTGTATGTGAAGAAGGGTATGGGCAGTTTCATTTTTCATCAGCAGGTGGCAGTAGGGATTAGAAATTGAATATTCTACGTTCAGTAGCTTTAAAAAAGAAATACTACAAAATGTATTTGAAGGATATTACTAAATGTTAGGAATGGCCAGTAATATATGTATGAAATGTCCATCTATTTTCTGTCGGCCTACTCCTTGTCTAGCTATAGAGCCTAACCCTGCTACTTTAGGCTAAAGGCAAAGAACAAACTGGACTGGCCACCAGCCAATTGTAATATATAAATGAACAAGCATTCACACTGAACTCAACTCAACTTTACTAATAGAGCACTTTAACTCATTTGTTCCCAAAAACGTATAAATACGTTGTTTTTAATGTTTTAAGTGTCCCAAATACATATTTAGAAGTTTTTTTTTATGCTAGAGCATACAGAAGGCTTTGACGCAGCCTCTCAACTGCACAAAACAGTTGAAGCAATGGTAGTTATTACAAAAACGGCCAGCAGGTGGCAGCAGAGTATAAGAGATCAACCTGGGCCATGTTCAAAACAAGCTGATTTACCCACACTTCTAAGCAGATTTGTGAATAAAGAAGAAACTTAGCTATATTCTAATGCTAATTGCTGCAAAACGGAAACAGATAAAAAAAATAATAATCTGATGAAAGAAGAGACTCTTTCTTTTGGTAGGTTCTATGTTTTTATAGCAATAGAACACAATATATTCTGTGGACCTTGTAAAATCTGTCAAACTCCAGTAAAACAGCCAGGAGCGAAAAGAATTGCTTCAGTGAAAATGGCTGATTACTTTTAACTCATAGCTGCATATAAAGTGCTGTACGTAAAGCAAAAATCAGATAGCTTTGCCTGCTCGGGGGGCATGGAAAGCCTGGTGGGCCGCCGGGTGAATAAAACGCTGGGGGAAAGCCTGCATTTGTTGTTTTTGTGTGCACCACAATGGCACGGGCCTGCTACTTTCAAAATAAAATGTGACTCAATTACATTCAGAACATAAAGTCCTTCGAAGTAGGAGGGGGGGGGGGGCAACCAGATTCGAATATGTTCCTGCTGCAGGCCAACATAAAGGTAAAAGCCACAGAGTGGTTGAGGCATTAAAGAAGAGGTTCAAGGAGCATTCAACCCCCATTCCTTGTTAAAAGGGGGTGCGCCGCTCCCATATCATCATCACCTATGGCGTGCCCTGGCTTTGAAAGCTTGATATGGAAACACCGCTTATGCATGCATGTGGCTGCCGGCTGCACGTCCCCACCCCCGAGCCAAGCCAATCCAATAACTCGAGAGGCTCCAGAGGACCGCTAATTACATCTCGGCTTTATTAGCGCCCAGCTGTAGTCTAGGAATATTTTGCATTTCATATCTCGTTGCCTCCTTTTAATGTCAGACCTGTCTCAGGCGTTTGATTTGGAGCCCTGGCAATTGCCAAACACTCCAAGAAATTAAAGCAACCCCTCAAAGAGAGTTCATTATACCACAGAGGACCAACTTAGGCGCTAGATACTGGTTATAAAAGAAAAGAAGAGAAAAACATACATAATCTATAGAGTTAGACTACATTAGAAGGATTTAAAAAGAAACTAAAGTACAGTAGAAAGCCATCCAATCAAGAATGCTTTATGGGAACTCGCTTTTTTTCTTCATACTCTGTAACACAACCTCCGCCCCTGGTCGTTATGGTGACAAAAGCCTTACTCAGCACTGGTCCTGCAGTAGAAGATGACAGGCTAAGCAAAGGGAAAATAGTGGTCTATTTACTTGTTTTATTTATTATCTTATTTATTATTGGCAGAGATAAGGGACAGGATAGTTGTATCATCTGGGATACCAAAAAAAAAAGTCTTAAAATTGTGACTGGATCAGGAAGAATAAAAATTGATCTATTCTATTTTATTGCAGTATATAAAATTGATGTATTAAATTGTGTAATATTAAATCAAATCTCATGAATATTTATCACCAAAATGCTGGTACAATATTTTATTAAGATGAAATAAATAAAAAAATATTCCTAAATAGTTCTGAGAATATTTTCAGACAAATGGAAAAGAAAAAAAGAATGTTATTAATAAAATGGTTTGTATTTTATTTTATTAAAACAAGATATTTTGAGAGAAAAAATCATAAATATAATGTTGTGTATGATATTTGATTAAATTAAAACTATTTCAATTTTCTTTTCTTTTCTCAGAGTGAAGAAGTGTGCAGCTGTTACACCTAAGAGGAGGGAGAACGTGAGCAATGGCGCTTTTGAATAAGACACCTCCCCCTCAAAACAGGCTAATTTCAGCAAGGTTAAAAATAAAAAAAAATCTGGGGTAAATGTGCTGTTATTCTTGATTCTTTGGGTATTTTGGCAAAAGCATATCAGAGACATTATTAAGAACATTATTAAGACATCTGTGAACTGTTTTAAAGTGTGAAAAAATGCATACCCTGATATGTCTCCTTTAAAGGTAACATGGGTCTGGTTAGAACACTGGGTTGCGCGTTTGTGACAAACCTGCCCCCGTGGCGCCTGGCTGTGTTGAAACACGCTGGTGGCCTCGAGCGATACGAAAGGACAGCAAACAACAAAAAGTGTACAAGACAACACGAGCAAACGCAACATTCGGAAATGCTTCAACACTGCCTGTGGCCGAGCAAAACTAGATTGAAAAAATACATAAATAAATAAAAATAACCCCTTGAGATGCATGATCTCTTTTCCGAGGGGGTCCCAGACATGTAATACAGTTGTTGCATTACATCATATGTGCAGATAAACAAAGAACTTTTTTTTTTTTATCATTAAAAATGCTTCATAACGTTTTTCCATTTTTTTTTATTTCAAAATCAATATAGTTATAATATATTTATTTTATTTTATAATTATTTCTGAAGTTTGTTTCATATTTCGAGGCTACATGGACACCCTGGTAATCGTAGTGTGCAACGTGTGTGCATGTGTAAGCGTGCGCATGTGTGTAGGCCCACGGTAATCACCACAGGGGGTGGGTGGGGGCAACATGGTTGTCATGTAACAAGCCCAGCCTGACAGCTTAATTACCAACGCAGCTAAAGATTTATAGGTTTATCAATCAGGGCTCCGGGGCACTGCCTTTGCCCTGGGGAAACAGCAGGCGGGGGTATTACCGCGAACCCATTGGCTCATGTGACCCAGACGTGCCTCAGCCCAGTCCTGGTCACAGTCCTGAAGCCTCCAAACAAATGTAACATATTTGCCTCTCAGGATGTATACATGCAGCAATAACACACAAAGCCAACATATGGACCTTTCATGTTGTGAGACTATAGCCCAGCATATAAGGTTTTTTTCTTTCGTTTTTTTTTCTGCTACCAGAAATTCAACCCATCTGGATGCAATTATCTTATTCTGAAATTAAGGGTGTGTGCGCGGGTATGCATGTGTGTAACCAGGTGGCACAAACACTCCCAGTCTTTGCTCAGAGTGTTGCCCGTAGTCCTTCTTGCAAAGTCATCTTAGGGAAATGCTGTCCCCATGTGGAGACTACGAGGAATAACAGAGCTGGGATAGTTGAGGAAGGGGATGACAAGTACCTGAAAGAGCCTCCTCCGGGGTCGTTGAGCTTGTTTTTTTGATTGCCGGAGATCTGGACAGCCAAGCCCACCGGACTCCTGCCTGCCTGGAAGGTGCCCACCTTTCCCATCGTGCCTGTTCAGAGGAGAAGGTGAGAAAACACCAAAAATTTTTATTATATATATTTTTATATTAAAATGTTATATATATATATATATATATATATATATATATATATATATATATATATATATATATATATATATTTATTATTATTATTATTATTATTATTATTATTATTTTAGTATATTACATAATTTTTTCATCTTTTAATTACCGGTAGTTCTTACAACCACATTTGCTTAATAATTGTTATCTCATTTTATTTTATAAAAATAAAATACAGTATTTTATTGTATTTTAAAACATCATTTATTTTTGGTGGCTCAATAACTGTGATGTATAAGAAATGTGAATGGAAAGTCATTTTGTGTCTTTCGTTGTGTTTTCTTTTATTTAATTAATAAAATAATAGAAAATACAAAAAGTACAGAAATTGTAACTCTACTTGATGAAAAAAAATGAAAGCATTTATTTATTTATTTTTTAATAAAATACAGTGTATTTATTTCTTCTTTTGTCAGAGCGAAGGACCTGCAAAGTTGTGTCATCTGGTATAAACAGTCTTGAAATCGTGAACGGACAAGATATATAGTGTAGCCATACCAAAATACTTATTGTTTTATTCATTTAATTGTTGATTTTATTTCATTTTCAAATTGGAACCTGAGGTGTATAATAATAATGCACAGCTAAAACACAGCAACAGGGTGAGTTAAGCTGACGTTTGTTTGTTTTTGTCCTGTCAAGGTTTACATAACCCATCATTACTGGTTGGTCAGTCTGTTACACTCTCCAGGTTGGTGCGGGCTTGCCTTACATGACCACACAACACTTAAACCAGTTCCCTTCACACTTTCAAGCCGCATGCTACCTCCAAGACACTTTTTTTTTTTTGCCTTTCCTCCTCCTTCTCAGCAAGGCACAAGGACTGCCAGAGTGAATTCAAACTTGATCTTAACAGGCATGTTCCTCGCCGAAGGGCACAGAAAAAGTATTTTTAGAACGAACCCCGCATTCCAATTTGCGGGCATAAAACGACCTACAGATTCTTTCACTGCGGGCCATCTTGTACGTGGTAGATCAAATTTGTAAGCACCCCTGATTACACACACACGCGCACACATACAAATGCGATAAATAGGTAAACATGTGCGCTTGTTGCACACGGCACCTGAGAGAACTCCGCTATCTCTCTTTGGAGAGTGTTGGGGCGATGTTAGTGGGCTTCTATGGGAAGAGTGTGTGTGAATCAGTGTGAGTAAGCAGAGGCTTTATAAGCAGACAGACGGAGGAGGGAAGGAAAAAAAGAAAAAAGAAAAGCACCTGTTCTCTCGCTATGCTTCCCACCCGCTACACATCCCGCAAGCCCACCGAGAGGACGCTTCACTAATGGCTAAATGGCCCGTTTAGCCTCCTTTACCGCGGCGTCGGGTCAACTTTGAGTCACAACACGACGGCTGAGCAAGAATGCAAAAAAAACTGACTGCCGGGGCTTTAAAAACATTTGATAAGCGAAGCAGATGTTTCACCTTGAGCTCTCATGGACTGCGTGATCATCACGGGCATCCGGACTTGTCCGCACATCGGACCTGTGGTCTTCATACCCTAGGTGGAGACAGTGGGGGCAAGTGTTACACTTAGTTTGCTTAGAATGGTCAAAAACGAGAGCGGTCATAAAGTGGGGTCATAAAGTACAGTGGAACCTCTGAAGTTTGGTAACCAAAATTGTTAAGGACAATCCACCACTCACAAAAAGTTCCGGAAATTAGGCTTTGGGGTTAAATTTTAGGATGAACTTAAAATGAATGTGATGGCTAAAATGTATAATACAACTTATTAACTTATTCTTGTTGGTCAGTTGCTTGGTTGTTAATTGGTTGTCTCGGTTAACTGTTGACTGGCTTGTCTGACGGCTGGTCAGTCAGTTGGTTGTCTGGCTAGGTGACTGTTTAACTCATTTGCTCCAAAAAACGTATAAAAACGTTCTATTTTAAATACTGCCATGGACCCAAAAACGTTTTTTTTTATGTTTTTTTTATGCTAGAGCATATAGAAGGCTTTGATGCATCCTCTGACCTGAAGAGGTTTCTTAAAGCAATGGTAACTATTACAAAAATCGGCCAGCAGGTGGCAGCATAAGAGATCAACCAGGGCCATGTTGTAACAAGCTCTTTTCCCCAGGGTTTTAAACAGATTTGCGAATAATGATGAAACTTATCTATATCCTAATGCTAATTGCTGCAAAACGGAAACAGATACAAATATACCAGTACTTTTTTTTCCTGATGAAAAAGGAGACTAATCTTTTTTTTTGGTAGGTTCAATGTTTTTATAGCAATAGAGCACAATATTCTATGGGCCTTGCAAAATCAGTCAAAATGCAGGGAGCGAAGGAGGTTGCTTCAGTGATAATGGCTGGGAGTAAATGAGTTATTTGTCTGGTTGGTTGGTTGGTAAGATAACAAGAAATCAACATGGCAGTAAAAAAAAAGAAAAATAAGGAGGAAGGCAGGCAGGCATTTGGGGGTAGGGTGGGGGTTGGGATTTGCAGTGGCGGGCTGTTAAGACACACTTCCTTCCCGTGTAGTACCACGGGTCAGGCCTCGGGCTCAGCCATCCATTCCTTAGCACTTTGCTTCTCGCTGCAAATTTTTTTCCGCCTTGTTTTCCATCTCTGACACGTGCTATATTACTGTTCAAAGGGTGAGGGGGGGGGGGGGGGGATAAAAACGAGGAAAACAAACAAACAAATACGAGGACGAAGTAAAGGCCATTTTTCCCAGAGATGCACCGGGGGCAAGGAATTCATTCAGCACAGATGGCAAAACCCCTCCGGTCAGCCGGCGACATACTTAGAAGAGCAAAAACAACAACTCAGGTACAAAGTTTGGCAATACAAGTAAAGCTACTTTACTTTCACACTCTTTTAAGTTTGAAATCATATGTACTTATATCCTTCTGTACTTTGAAAACATTAGTGCACCTACAAAATGTTCGATTTACATCTTACGGCTTGAATTTTTTTCTTTTGTCACTGTCGTAGTACAGCATATAGAATGCGGTTAAATAAATAAAATGCATAATGAAATGATCCAAGGGATTATGTTGGTAAATAGGTTTTTTATTGTATGTTTCACTGCTAAAAAGTGAGATAGAAGTTGCTTGCAACTCTTTTAAAGAATTCCTTCAGCAGGTTAAAAGTGAAAGCTTGTGTAGACATGAAAAGTTCATCATTATTTTGGTGGGTAATTTGGAACGTTATGTATTCAAACTTGTGTATTTATTCCTTTTTTTGGGGGGGGGGGGTATTTGATTTTATTGTATGTGCTCTTGTGAGATACTACGGATTATTTGACTTACTCAAATAAACACCACATCGCAGAGACAGCACCACAATGTTCCCGTCAAGAAAAAATAGGCTTGGTGGTCCAATTTTGCTACATTATGTATTATACTATACATACTATTACCATGAAAAAAAATACACAGTGGTATTTATTAATAATTCCCATTTGATTATGATTTAATATTATATATTTGTATAGTATTTTATAGTTCTTTATAAGTATAAAGAAATTAATGTTAACAGCCTGGCCAGAGGTTCTACGGTGCTATATATACAATGCCATTAGCAGCATTTAATTTATGTTCACACTTAATTAAATAATTGAGAAAAGCATTGCTTGTGCAGTTATTGGAAATTTTTTCAAATTTAAAAAAAAAAATGAATGGATAGAGGTTCTAGAGAAGCAGAAGTATTTTGTTTCCTCCTCTAAAGCATTTTAGTAAAATAATAACTAAAGTTAAGTAAAATCTCTCTTGTGCCCTGTGTGTACTGAACTGACCCCAAGCCAAGTGCCTGAGAAATGTATCCCCACAGAACTGCGCTAAGGAGAGAGAGAGTGAGCGCAATTTTTTGGCCTAATTCAACCAACCGCTGGAGTGCCACAGGCGGTCATTTGCTATGTTTTGTGCGATAGCTTATGCTGTGCATTTGTGTGTGTGTGTGTGTGTGCATGTGTGTGTGATAGAGATAGAGAGACAGACTGTCAGAGAGAGAGAGAATGAGAGAGAGAGAGGGAGAGAGAGAGAGGGAGGGACCAGAGGCATGTTCTGGACATGGACTGCGGCCGCCACATTGCTTTAAAATTGACCCGGGGCTGACCTAGTTACCTCGCTTCACCCTTTGCCGCTTAATGGAGGGAGGGAGGAAGATGAGCGAGTGATTCCGGAGAAGATACAGCCCAAGTGTGTGTGTCGGTGTGTGCAGAGATGGTAAAATTGGAGGAAGACAGAAGAGAAGCCCCTGGCTCTGCCCGGACCAGACCAGTCTGACCTCACTTGGCCGCCCCCCTTGGACCCCAACATTTCCAATTGCATAATGAGCACATTACACTACCTCACTCTCTCAGTCACACACACACACACACACACACACACACAAAGATCCATGCTAATGCAATACAGCTGTGGGTTGAATGAAGTTTACAACTTTGCCGGTTCACTTGGCTCAACACTGCAGGTGCTAAAAGCTTCAACTGCAACTTGGTGGGCACAGTCGATGAAAGGCTGCAATACACTTTTACACCAGTAGAGGCCATCTCATTGGTGGCTAGATGATTTTAGGAGCCTTGGCAGGGGTTCTACAGACCCTTAACATTGGCTGGTTTACGCATTCATGTTCACCTTTTGACATTTTTTTACAAAAACATTTACTTTTTTTTTTTTGAAGGAACTTTTTTTTAAGTTTGGAAACAAAGTTATTTAATTGTTCTAATTAAAATAATTTGAAAAACGTATATATATATATATATGTGTGTGTGATTTCATTTTTAAAACAATACTTTTAAAGACAAACACAGAAATAAAACAATTTAACCTAGCAGTTCTTGAACCCTAACACTGCCTGGTTTTTACATTCAATATAATTTTGAATGTTACTTACACCATACCCTGTACACTTATGTTTTGCCTGAATTTACATACCGCGCCGGCTGCATGGCCCATCGTCCCATGGGGTAGCGTGTTAGCCCCCGTGGTGGTCCCGACGCTGTTCGGGGGACGTACGTGCACGGCAGGCCCGCTCGCGATGGGCACTGCTGGTTTGATGCCCTGCTGCGGTGGCTGGATCAGGGAGTGCTGACTATTTAGCAAAGACAGCCGAAGGGCCGGGAGGCTTTTCTGCAGACGGGTGGACAAGAGAAAAACAGATTTAAGTACACAAAACAAAGCAAAAACATCAAATGGGGAGAAAAAGCGATATTTCCTACAATTTGTACACACACATGCGCATACACACACACACACACGAGTATTTCCAGGCAAAATTTTGGACGCCAGCAACTTAACATTGCATGACAACATGTGTTTGTAGCCGGATCGGGCACTCGGCTGCCTTGATGTGACGCTCATCATGCTTGGCTGGAGAAACCTGCTGGCGACTGGCAGGCACGGCTGCCGGGCCCACTGTCACACACAGTCAGAAATCAGGCCAGAGGGCTGTGTGCGTGTGTGTGTGTGTCAGATTTAGCCATTAGTAGCCTTGGCGTAAAGGGAATGCTACTTCAGGGGGTTCAAGTTAAGGAAAAGAGGAACCAGGGTGGCAGGTGATTAAAGGTAATTCTCTAAGGGAGTTCAGTGGTTCTCGATCTGAGGTCTGGGGACTCCTAGCGGTTCGCAAAATAATTTCTGATTAATTATTATGTCATATCATATCATATATAAAATATGTATCAATCAATTAATTGTCAAAAATATTTCTAAAACGACAGCCAATGTCATTTCCGGACTCAGCAGCCTACAATGGGGCAAATCATTAAAATATCTTTAGCACTTGGACAAAAATAATAATAAATTGTTGGCCAATGTAATAAAGGATACAAGCAAATCAGGGGACCGTATTATATACAAGTACAAAAAAAAAAGCTTTTTAAGGGTGATTTTGCATATTATACATGGGATTTTATGGTAACTTTCCCAAATTAGTGTATCTGCGATATGGAGACCAACATAAAACAATTTAGCGTGGAGCTGACATTTTGGACGATTCTGCCGCCAGCTGAGCAAGCTTGTTAGCTCATTGTCCAAATAACGTAATAAATAGTTACCTTTCCCCTAGGTGGCCCTGTTGCGTGAATCAACGTACAGCGCATGGAGAGAGGCTGTGGAGTATTGGACGGAGCTACCGTTGGTCGGCTAGTCCGCAAGCCCACTGGAAGCTAATAGCATTAGCCGCTAATTGCATGTCAATTCACATTGGAGCCATTCAACTCATCATGAGCTCAATCCATGGACCGCACGTGGCATAATAGGGAAGATACTTTTTTGTGTGTGTGTGTGGGGGGGGGGGGGGGGTTATAAGGCATAGCAAGATGGCTAACCGTTAGCAACACCCAAATAATTTGGACAACTGAGATGGTAAAAAACAATTTAAAGCTATATCTCAACAATTCAGTGCTAAATATTTCTGTCATTGCACATGTTATCTTATCTTCAAACACATTTTATCTTTATGTATTTAGAAACAAATCAAGAAAATTACTTTAGAGGGTGTTAAAATGGTGGCAGATGTGTGCCAACTCCCTTTTAGCATGAGTTGGAATGCAATTGCTTAATTCTGAAAAAAGCCACATACCCAGTTATAAGAGGATGTGCACACTAGGTGAAAATATTTCATTTTTTTACATCACAAAAACCTTGCATTTTAATAAGAATGTGTGGACTTTTTATAATCCGCAGTAATGTAGTGCAGACACAGTAAGAAATGATGGTTAGTTGGCGTCCCACCTTAAGAAAGGGCACCAGGTAAGGCTGTGGTGATGACTTGAGCTCCGTCTGCAGCCGGCTAGTGAACTCCTCTGGCTCAATCTTGGCATCCTAGATTATTTTTTTAACACCACGTACATATGAACAAAAACAAAGAAGCACACTTCAATGAGACATACAAAGTGATGCAAACCTAGGAGACCTTAAACACAGCGCTCATCCTGTCCCCTTCAGGCAGGCACTGCTCATTATTTATCAAATACAAAAAAAGGGAGGGATGTAATAAGGGGTTTTATGGCACCATCTACAGCCAAGGAGGGCTTAGTGCGTAAAGCTCAGTGACGGAGCCCTGTCACGAATGGCAAAAAAATGAAAAAAATAAGTAATTGGCTCAGTTTAAACCATAAATATTCTACAATTGATTTGATTGTGAAAAAATGAAAAACGCACATGTAGTAAAGAATTTCTGCAACAATTTGATTAAACATTTAAGTGCAATACATATTAACTGAATAATTATTTAGTTTGTTTTTCCTCTCCAAGTGTTGATGCTCAAACTGTGCATAACCTTACATTGTCTTAAAATAATAATAAACATATTATTAGGAGGACTTATGGAGAGCCAAGCATTTTTTAGGTGGTACTAATTTAAACTCTTAATGTCGAAAATTATTAACATTTTCAGGAGGTAGCAATTAACTCTTTTTTTTTTTTTTTTGCTCTAATTGCAGCAGGACTCTATTAATATTACTATACTACTACTTTCCTAATTAGACAAGACTTTGTCGCAATATTGTTTTTCAGCAAAAACTTCAGGACAGGTCCCACACCAGAAACAAAATGTGAATATGAATTTGTAAATAGTGAAGCGTGAATATGTGGGATACTACTGTATCACATCTCGTTCTCACCAGCAGATCTTGCACCAGAGATTTGACGTTCTTGGAGGTTTCGGGCGATGGGGAATTGTGCGACGCCAACTTGATGAGTGTGGCTAGGAAGTTTTTACACTTCTTCACATTCTCCTGCATTTCCTGTCAGGACAACATAGACAATTATTACAATTTGAATAAAGTATCAGCTTTAATATTTGTCAAATAACTTGTCGATATGCATCTTCAAATGGGTCTTAATCCGTAGGAATATCGCCAATAATTTGACTTTCTTGCCATATAAAGATACAATAAGTAAGAATAAAACGTTACGTTGGGTTGTGCTATGTTGTGTAATGTTATGTTGTAATGTTTTACAGCTATACTATGGTATGTTATGTCATGCTATGCTATGCTCTGTTATGCTACGCTACACTGTTTTGCTATGTAATACTATTCTGTTACAATGCTATATTTTGCTATATTTGTAATGTTATGCTATGAAATTCTGTTATATACTATGCTATGTTGTAGTATGTTATCCTTTGCAGTGATGTTATGCAATGTTATACTGCATCTTGCTATGCTACACATCTGTTTGTCTTCCATGTGTGTGTGTGTGTGTGTGTGCTTAAATGTGTCCTTGGGTTGTCTTTCCTCGTGTGAATGTATGAATGCAAACGTGCGTAGGCACGTGTGAGACCCTTTGTCTGCAGCCAGCTGCAAGAGGGGTTTGGGGGGGCTTGTGACACAGCCAGCCTGCTGGCAGCTGTGACAGCACTCACACCATAGACAGAAAGAGAGAAAGAGAAATCGAGAGAGCGCTGCAAAAAGTGGGCTTTAGAAAAAAGGAATGAAATGAGGAATATATTACTAAACTTAAGCCAAATTATTTACCAATATTAGAAGAATATAGATTTATACCATGACTTTTTTCAAGCAAAACTTACTCATAATTATTAATAAAATCTCAACAATAAGAAAAAAATAACAAATATTTGAAGCAAGTGGATTCAAAAGCATATTTTGCCTTGAGTCAAGATATTAAATATTTGTTTTATTTTATGATTCTGCAATGAGAGAACCTGGGACACGACAGGAGCTCCAGAGGCCACGGCGATGCCCGTCGTCTGCGGGGGTTGCGAGGCGACCTGGGTCGGCGGCGCCTGGGGTGTCGAAACCACGGGGGTCTGCTGCGGAGCCGTCACCGCCACGACCGGCGCCACGGGGCCCTTCTGCAAAGAGACGAGAGAGGGGAGATAAATAGGACGTGACGCCTGGCTCGCAGCAAGGCCACAGACAAGAGGAGGCGGGCGCCGCAGCACTCCTGTCACATCTGGTGCTGCGACTTCTTGGACATCACTTAACATAGTGGTTCTCAAAACTGGGGTTTATGAGACGTAGCTTCAGATTCAGAAAATGATTTGCAATAAATTATTGTGCTATATATCTTTCTTTTTTTTATGCACACAGTGATCCGCACATATTCAACATTCTGATTTTTGGGAGGAACCTATCCTCCATCATGAAAAACTGTATAAAAATTCACCTATTTGATAGTTTTGCACTCAGGCCAGATCCATGCCTAACATAAAACCATTGCTTTGTTGCCATCTGGTGGCATCTTGATGCCAAACAACTATGTTGGAACTGAGGGGGGCTTAAATTAGTAAGGCCATACATAGCCTTGTCTAATAGAAAATAAGTGCTTTGCCACCATTTTGTGGCATCTATTAGCACCTATTAACCAAAAGGTCGGCCCAGGGTATCAACAGCAGTTGATGACAGAAACACTGTGAGAGAGAGCTGTGAAGAAGCACCCAAAGACAACAGTCTGTGGCTTCACTGCCAACATCCACCAGGCTGTGCTAAAGGCATCACAATCCACTGTTCGCCAAAGATTTTGAGAGAAGAAATATACAGCCCTTGTTATTTTTCTGTATAAATGTAAAGAGATTTTTCTCACTGGGCGTAGTGCGGGACAGGAGGTAACGAAGGAAGAAGTAGAGGAAGAAGAAGAAGAGGAGGAGGTGGTCTGGAGGGCAGGGCTGGAAGGAGCAGGAGAGGGAGAAGGTGCGACCTTGGCCGGGGTCAGAGCGCACTGCCTGGTGGTCTGAGAGGTCGCTGGAGACTGTCAGAAGCAGAAGGAGAGAAAAGGGTAGAAAGAGGAGAAACATCAAGATATCAGCTGTGGACAGCAAACAATATAAAGTCAACCTCAATGGTGTACTATTTGCGGAAAATACTTTTAAAAGGTTACGGAGCATTAGCAGGAACACAATAAATGTTCATGTCAATTTTTTTCTAATTCAAGTTATTGTCTTGGCCACTTGGGGCCACCGCTACACAGCGCAAAGATGACAGGGAGACCTGTAACAAATGCAATCAGACTTTCTTGGTCGTGTCACATGTGCACAGCCACTTGTTGCCAAGCAACCGATTAATCTTCTTTTACACGTTAATCCTACAATTACATCTCTATTCTATATTACATATAATAGAAGCATACATGAATCTACTGCAAGTGCACACAAATAGGGACTGTGAAGAAGTAGGAGGGTGAGGGAGGGGGGAGTTTTTTTTCCCCTTCGCTAAAAGTTTAACAGGATCCAAAAGAGCCCGGGGAAGTTTGCATAAGTGGAGTTGATGTTGGGGGGAAGGGGTGTTGGTGGTGCCACAGGGTGCATCCCACCGCCAGCGACGCCACCCTGTCGCCGCGTCTCGCTCCTTCTACCTCACTGTTGAGCCTTTTAAAATAATCAAGCAGCAGGCTGATGAATGATTGAGGAGGTTATGGATGGAAGGAAGGAAGGAAGATTGTGACGCCTTCCTCTACTCCCCTCGGGTGTCGTGGGAAGACTGACAGGCCCGACAGCTTTGGGAATAAACACCATAGCCTTTTATTCCCATCAACCCCCCACCACCCCCACCCCGACCTCGCTCATACTTTTCCTGCAAGCCCGCTAATTTATCACCACTGGAGCAATCTGCAAGAGGAGGAAGGAGATAAACAACAATAAAAATTTAACATTTGTAATAAATCAATTAGTAATTATTTATTATATTATTTGCATAATTTAGGGGGGAAATCACCTGTAATTCTTTCTAAAATCACATTAATTTATAGTGTAACTGTACTGTTTTCTAAATATTATTTTCAAATGTGCTAATGTAAATGTAAAGCCTATTGATAATGCAACAATATTGTTAAATAATGTCTGAATTTCCTTTGTATTGATTTATATTTTGATTGATATCAAAAAGTTTCAATTGGTACTGTCACTGAGATATGAATTTAGCATAATAAAAGTACATATAAATAATGTTAGAACAGAATATATGGATGAGTGGTACAGATAATAGATGGATGGTTAATTATTTAAATTTACAATTATTTTTTTAGATTTGGTGGTGCCATGCAGCTAAATAACATCAGGGGACATCATCACCATTAGCACCATCATCATCAAGATTATTATTATTATTATTATAAAAATATATCATGATGTTTATGTTACATAAAGTATGTACAGCACTGTACTTCTGTTACAAGAAAATAGTTCCAACCATGAGGTGAACCGTGAAACGGTAAAATGCTGCCCTCCAGTGTCAATCACGTGTGCTTACAAGTGTTAAAAGGTAGATTTTGCAGTGTTTTGTTTTTGTTTTTTAAAAAGCAAACCAAAAAAAGTGTTTTTGTCATATGTTAAAACATTAATCATTTTTTGACAAGTAATCCCTCGCTGGCCCCATTTTATACCTTTAATTGAATTTTAATTATTATTTTCTATGACTGAGCAAAATGCTCTATAATGGCCCTAATAGGACATTTTGGAAACTTGGCGACTAAACGATTGATTGTAAAATGAAACAATGAGTAAGAAAGAAGAGTTACAACCTTTTTTAAACATTCACCATTAAATGTTATGGTGTGTCTTGCTTATTCTGAGTGTAGTGGGGCTTTAGTGAGGTTAATATTGCTTCAGTTAATACTTATGGGTTCATTTAAATACACATACTATTTTGCCAATATTAAACTGTCTGTTTTAGAATGAATGATGTCTCCACAGGTGATAAGTAAATCCCCATCAATAATTCAGTGTCTTGCCCTAGAAGGTCCCCTGTGATATCAATCCACTTTTTAATCACAACCTAATCTACACATAACATAATATTAATGGGTATTAATTTGCTAAAATTATAACCCAATTAGAAAGTGGAAGAGTGCTGTGCCCAGAATCATGAACTGGCAGCCGCATATATTGACAGAAAATTCCTAATTTAGCAACGACTATAATCTGCTACTGGAACAATTATGCTCATCCGCAGGAAATAACATCAATAGAATCCATGGCCATAAGAAAACTTTTAATAACGGGACAGGGGTAATGTTTTGAAGTGGTTTTAAAATTTATAAAGTAAAATCAAAAATCCACCGTACACTGTACTCATCTTAACTGTCATTCAAGTGCCCCAAAAAATTATCCATGAAAAGTCAAAAACTCAAAGACAAATCAAGCCCAGAGATCATCCTTGATGCTTGCTGAACTGGGGTCTCGCGTTATTTTGCATCTACAACAGGTTTTCGAAATCCACCTGTAACTTTACGGGCCTATTTTTCATAAAAATATGTCTGCTTTGCACAAATTTCATTGTGATTTGAAAAAAAATATATATATAAATAAAAAGGCAAAAAAAGACAATACTGATTGTAACGTGGACAAACGTGATGAATTTGTTGTGACTTGTGCCTTTCTTTTTTTTTTATGTGTTTTTGTCGTGATTTGACTCCACGTGTCTCACAGTTAAATGTTACTTTCAAATTGTAACACATTATTTGGACATTGTGTATTTCCTTTGAATACATTTCAGAATGTCCATTTCTTTCCCAAACCGTCTTTAAAATGGTTGTAGAGGTTCCCGTTACCTGCGGAGTGCTGACTCTGAAGGACGTGGCCGTAGTGGGAGTGGCGGGCCGCGGAGAGATGTTATTCTGGGCCTGGACTTGACCCTGAGCCTGCGCCTGTGCCTGAGCTTGAGCCAAAGCCTGCTGAGGAACCAACACCAACTGGCCCAGCTCGGTCCGGACAAGCACCATGCCTGAGGAAGCGAGGGGATATTAATTAGACACAATTGTGGGGGGTGCAGAAACAAGCTGGAGAGGCGGCGAAGGGTGAGAGGGAACCATTTTTAAACTGAGGAAATCCAATAGTTCGGTAGAAAATGTGAAATAATTGACATATTGTGTGCTGTGCTATAGTTTGGGGCTTGGTTCAAATCAATTACATTTCAGTGTATCGGTCCCGTTGTGATTCATAAAAGGGAAGATAACTGAACTTTTTTAATACTTTTGTATTTGTTTGCTACTTTTTTCATTCATTTTCTTTCATTTGGCTTATTGTGTGTCTTTGGGACTGAACAATTTGATGGAAGCGTTAAGCCAAAAAGGCACACTTATCTGTATTACGTTATATTATTTTTATTTATTGATATTTTATTTGAAAAAGACAGACATGTTTTTTCAGGGCCGGTACCGATACTGATTATTAGTAGTCAAGGGGACCACTAACCAATATTGGGAGCCGATGTTAAATTTCAGTAAAAGGGAATTTTCCCTTTTAGCAGCAAAATTTAAAAAAATATAAACTCTAACTCTTAACTTTCCGAAAATGTCGTTAAGCATATGTTTGTTGAACAACTCTTTAAATTTGCAAACTGTTGAAGTTTTGCTTTGTTTTATTTTTTTAATCATCTTTAAGGCATCTTTGTTCTAAAATTCTAACAAAAAGTTCAGGGAGATCCCGGGGTCATCAGCGTGTCTTAAAAAGTTAAATGAAAACGTAAACAATAGCTCCCTATAGTGAATATTTTTTTCCAAAATGTCAAAATAACCAAAATGTTAAACTTCCCCTTATGTAGTAGCTGCTTTAATTTCAAAGAAAAACAAAAGGTGTAGAGAATTCCCAGGGTCAGCAGCAACTCCTTACAAAGTTAACTGATTTTTTTTTTTTGTATCATTACAACTTATTCCGAGTTCCCACGCGGTAAGGCACAGGAAGTTTAAGTGTGTTAATTAACGTTCTAGCCACAAAGCTAGTACATAAACAAATACAGTGCAACACAGCCCTTGGCTAGCTAGTGAAATGCTTTTGGCGCCATGCCCTACTCATACTTGAATATTAATGTATATCGACATAAGTCAAAACTAATGCAGTGCCAAGCCAATTTCCAGCAGCATTTAAACAGACTATCACATGACAAGTGTTATTCATGGTTTTATAATATAATTATTACATATCATTGTCTGGTGGAAACCTCGTATGTCCAAATATTATCATACAATGCATATGCAAACATATATTATACAGAGTTCAAATGGTGCCTGCACCTGCAGAAACAAGTACCTGCAATTCATGTATCAAAAAAAAAGATGCTTTCCCTTTTGTCAGGAAATTTGATTGAGTCTTAATCATCACCTTAATAATGATAGAGAAAGGCTTTTAGTGCATATTGAAAAGATATGTAGTTCCTACCAGGAACATACCATGTGTGTATGGGAAATGAACAGTATCTTAAGATACAGTAATGAAGTATTTCTATTTCCCACCATTACAAAAATGTAGTGGGACATTGGGGAAGAGGGGGCAAACCTTACCAGACGGGATGGTGAACCCGGGTGGCAGCTGGATGGTGGTCTGCTGCTGGGGCGGTCTGACAATGAGCTGGGGTGCAACGATCCTCTGAGTTGTGGCCAGACCAGGCCGTGTCGGGGTCTGCGGGGTTGGCGAGGCTGCGGCTGGGGCGGCTGGGACAGCGGGGATGGCAGGAACGGCAGGGGTGGCAAGAATGATAGGTGTGGCGGGGGCGGCGGCGGTGGTGGGCCGCACCGTGCTGATCGTAGTGGTCACCGATGTGGTCTGACCACCGACACAGCTTGTTGTAACTAGGGCGGCTGCTATGGTTGTAGTGGTGGTCGTAGTAGCGGTTGTGGTTAAAGGTTGAGTTACTGTTGTGGTGCTGGCGGTGGGTGTTGTTGTCACGGCAACGGAGGAAACAGTGTTTATGACAGAGCTTGTGGTGACACTTTTGGACTGACAGTCGCTGGGAGCCCCTGCGGGGTCCGAGGCGGTTTTAGTGTGATTCTCCTGTGCAGGTGGCGAGGAGGAGGGTGGAGAGGCAGATGGGGGTGAGGTGACAGGGGCCGTCTGAGCACCTTGCTGGGCCAACGCCGACACGCTGGTCCCGTTCTGGGCTATGCTGGCCACGATGTGACTGGGGAGTCTGTGCAAGGCGATGGTGGGGGTGCCCCGGTCCAGAGCGATGGCCGATTGACCCGCAGGTAGACTGGCGTTGGGGAGGGTGAACGTCGACGTATTGATGGCTGACGTGCTCGCCGGTCGGGGGTCCGCGGGGCTGCCGCAGGCGTCGTCGGCCCCCGCCGCGAGGCTGCTGCCGCCGCCGTTCCCTCGGGCGGTCACGGCGGCACCGTTCAAACTCTTAATCCGAGCTGAGGCGCTCCGTCGCGGGGTGATGAGGCGTCGTTTCGAAACGTCCGTGTGAGGCTCACCTGAGTCCAGGGAAGCCTTCGCGGTGGCGGCGGTGCTGATGCTGCTGACCGGCGGGGAAGTTGACAAGCCGGACGCGGGTAGTGTTGTGATGGATGCTCCATGTGATTGAGAGCCACTGTTGCTGGCGGCATCGGCGGTGCCTGCAGAGGTTTCAGCGGAGGAAGGGGTGCTGCCCTGGGATGGAGATGTGACAGCTTTTTCCGTGGAGTTTAAATCCTGATGCATGTCGGGTTTATTACGGCGCCCTTGTTGTTGTTGATCTAGTGTTGTGGAGCCCACCGGAGCTGGTAGCGTTTTCCCCAAGTGATGGTTAGCGGGAGCAACTGAGCCTGCGCCTCGGCTCTCGTCAGTTTTGCCCGCCGAGTTGCTCTGGCCGGACAGCTGAGACTCCAGAGAGCCGACCAAGTCGCTCACAGCCTTCTCATCCACCTCGGAAAAGAGCATATCTTCCAGGGGGTCGGAGGCGCCCGCCATCTCTGATCTCCGATTGCTGTCTTTTTCTTTTTATTGTGCGCATGCGTGTTACTAGGCATTGTGGGAATGAGTCTGACGTCATTAGACATTTTTCAGGAGCGAAGCGAAATGGTCGTATTTCTTGTTCGTTTTCCGTTCTTAAATTATGAATACAGTCGAACGATGCACATTGTCATGTACAGGATGTTTTTACGAGTCAATAATAATATTCGAAAGTATAAATCGTACCAAATGTTATACAGTATTTCTGAATTTGCGAGCAGACAATATGGGGGCAGGGCGAAGGGATCCCGTGGAAACTCGCGATAAAACAAAAATGGAAACAGCTTGATTCTTGCCTGCTTATTTCTTCCAATCGCCTCTTCGTAATAGTCTTGAAATAAAAACAAAATTATTATTATTGTGTGCAAATTAATTATGTCGTAAAGAAAACAGAGAGGAAGCGGTGGGTGTAACTTCGGAAGACGCGCCAGCCTGTCTTCCCACAATCCTTTGCGGTGGTTGAAAATAATCACCACGGCCATGTCGTGTCGTAGAAATCGATTTGGGCACGGACGAGAGAAACTCACTTCCTAACTTACTTTCTCCGCCTTAATCGTCTTGAAATTGCAGTCTAGAGCTTTGTCATTTTGACGCCTCTATTGAGAGAGAAGCATTTAAAAACCAAACGGGTGCGTTAGAGATTAAAAGCGGCGAAAATGAGCGGAGGAGGAACGCCGTATATCGGTAGCAAAATAAGCCTCATCTCCAAGGCCGAGATTCGCTATGAAGGAATTTTATACACCATAGACACTGAAAACTCCACCGTAGCTCTCGCCAAAGGTAAGCCCGGTCATCAAGCTGATGCGTTTTATTTCTAAAAGTCACCTAAACAACCGATTTTGGCGACTTTCGTGAGCAATGATGACAGCGATTTTCTCGTAGTTTAGCCAGCTAGCTCACTAGCTAACGTGTGCCCTTTGTTTACGTTGTGTTGGCGCTAGCTTGTGTTAGCTATGTCAAAAATGAGTTAGTTAAACTTTCCAGACACATAAAAGTAGCATCTGAGATCTCATGAACAATTTTGGACATACTTCTGCTTGAAATAATGTAGGTCATATATATAAATACTGGATAACCTTAAAGCTTTTCCTGCTTTATAATGTCATTTATATGACAATCTCATACCAAATTGATTATCCGAATGACAATGCTCATTTCTCCAAACAGTTCGCTCATTTGGAACTGAGGACAGGCCCACCGAAAGGCCCATACCGCCTCGGGATGAGGTCTTTGAGTACATCATCTTCAGGGGAAGCGACATTAAGGACTTGACCGTATGCGAGCCTCCTAAAGCTACCAGCAGCCTGCCTCAAGACCCAGCCATCGTTCAGGTGAATCATCTTGACAGCATCCATCCGTACATTCATTGGGGGAAACGCAGGTGGTGCCAATAAACTTGACTGATGACTTGATGATAAACTTGATGACTGCAGACAAACTTTGTTACACTTTAGCGCAGGGGTGGGCAAACTCGATCCTCGAGGGCCGGAGTCCTGTGGTTTTTCACGTTTTCCTTCTCCAACACAGCTGATATATGATCAGCTCATTAGCAAGCTCTGCATAAGCCTGATAACGATCCTGTTGATTGGAATCGGCTTGTGTTGGAAGTGGCAAACCTCCAAAACCTGCAGGACTCCGTCCCTCGAGGACCGAGTTTGTAAAATAATGGTAGCTAATTAACATTAAACTTTGCGGTTGACCCATGTTTGTGACTTCTGGCTTAAAACATGCTTTTTTTGGTACGCTTTATGTGATATTCTGAAAACCTAAATTTTAGGTTTTGATTATCTGTAATTGGCCATAATCATCAAAATTGCAAAAAATTAAAAATAAATAAAAGTTTGAAATATTTCACTGTGTAATGAATCAGCGTATGAAATGACTGACAAAAAAAATCTAATTTTTTTAAAAAGATGTTCCTATATATTGCACACATTTATGGCCTAATTCATGGTTGTCAAACATACGGCCCATGGGCTGGATCAGGTCCTGTCCTAAGCTCCAAAAGAACAAACGGGGGAAAAAACTAAATTGAATAAATAACTTGTGAATTAATTAGAGTTTGTATTTATGCTTGCAGTCCTCCCTTGGTTCGAGCAGCAGCAGTGCGGGCCCGCCGCCGTCGTTCCAGTCTGCCGCAGCATACGCTCCCTTCAGCAGGGCCCCCGTGCAAAGCTATGGACAGTTTGGTGGCGCACCCATGGGCGCGCCGCAGTTTGGTGCACCCAGAGGTAAGAAGACGTAAATGCCCTTGAAATTGGCATTACTGTAGTACACGTGTGAAAGTAAAATCAGTATTAACAATTCAAAACAATACACGCATACATTAGAAGAAAATGGTGTCCATGCCGCTCAAAATGCCCGCTTGTATAGTAGTTGTAGTCTTTTAGTTCCAAAATGGGCTCTTATCAGATTAATAGTTGACGAGAGCTGTCTAACAGATTTGTCTGCGTGGCGGCCATGTTGGCAGGAGCAGCGTCCCCATGACTTTACTATTATGTTAATGATAAACACAAAAAAAACGCATTTGCCTGATCCCTCTAAAAACGCCATCTTGTTGTTTGCAAAGGACGCACCAGCCCTCAGCTGGACCCCCTTGCAAAGAGCTCCGCCCTGGATCAGGCCACGCAGGCCCCTGCCTCAGCCATCCAGGCGCCGCCGGTCGGACAAAGGAGTCAGACGGCAGCCCCGGCGCCTCGACCCGTTGGGGCTTCTGTCGGCAACCAGAAGCCCCCGGACCTCCTGGAGCAGAGAAAGGGTGAGAACTGAACTCTCTCGACTACACTTGACTTTCTGAGTTCTTATTGGTTACCGCGAGGGCTTGAAAGTCAATTTTGTCCATGTTGGTTTAGCTCCTGAAATGCCGAAAGTGACTCAAGGGGATCGTGAGCATAGTGCCGTTGAAAACCGGGACCCCAACCGACGTCAAGGAGGTTTGTGTCTTATATGCACAATAACACCAAATCTTTTTTGATGACGACTTTATGCTGTATCCCGTCTTGTAGTCACAAGTTCATAATCAAGATCAGACGATATAAAAAAATGAATTGTGATCTTTTTTGCCGTGTTTCCCAGCCCTCATTTCCACTCTGTTGAAAGACATGCTAACAACACGCGCTCTGTACATTTGTATCGACAGGTCAGTGCTACCTGTCTGCAGGCAGCCAACCGGTGCGTCGCGGGCGGGGGCGGGGCAGCCGCAGCCGGGGCAAAGTGAACGTGCGCCGGGATGGAATGATGAAGTTCGAGGAGGACTTTGACTTTGAGACGGCCAACGCTCAGTTCCACAAGGACGACATCGACAAGGAGCTGCAGAACAAGCTCAAGCTCAAAGGTGACGCACACGTTAAACCAAACACACGCTTAGTTATCATTAGTGCTTTAACAGTTGTTTTTTTTAAATTATTATTCTGTAGATGACAAGGTGGAAAAGACGCCAAATGGCGAAGAAGCCGATGCCGAACATCCGAGTGCGGAGCCGGCGGTCGAGGAAGAAGCGGCGGCGGCGATACCTCCCTGTTACTACGACAAGACCAAGTCCTTCTTCGACAACCTGTCCTGCAACGATTCCAAGTATTTACAACATTGTTTGACTAAAATAGAACCTCTAAAGTCCAGCACAATTAATTAGCACAAAGATTTAAACGACGCTGCTCCACCTACAATTTTCTTGGCGCCGTCCGGGGGAAGTGACGACTACTATTCATTGACGCGGGGAGGGGCAACAAGGTGGGCCGCCAGGCTAATGAAGCACTGGGGGAAACCCTGCAAAAATTTGCGTGGGAATGATGAAAAAATGAATGCTAAGATTTGAATGCATGTGCTAATGAAGTCAATTGAAAGAAAAATATACATAATACAATATATTTTGTTGAAATTTGAACGGCGCAAATCGGAAGTATTATGTTGGAGTTGTTACACGGCAAAAAAGTGCGGAGAATAAAGCTGAAGCATTCCCACAATGAGGAAATTGTGTAATATTACAAAACTGAATTTGTAATAGTAGGGAAAAAATTATGATGAGTAGTGAGTTTGGTAAGTGATACGCCCAATTTTTTATTTTTTATTTTACAATTTATTCATAATATCAAGAAAGTGTTATAAGTCTCACTATAATCATGATGTGGTTGTAATTTTTTTAAATAATTTATTTTTAATGTTTTAATATTATCTGACATGTTCCATATCCAAAATATGTGACTTCAGGGGTTCTATTATATTTTTATAATAAACACCAAAAATGTGTATGCTCAAACATTTACATTTTGCTTAATACGCTCCTAAACTGTTTTTTTATTTTTTTTGTGTATTTTTAGTAAGTCGCATGATGGAGGATTCCCAAGGTACGTCGCATGTTTAGCAGCGTTTTGGTTGATACATCGTCGATACGAAATCGCTGATTGTCTGTTTTGCGTGGCAGAGAGCGGAGGTCGACTTGGGCGGAAGAGCGGCGGATGAACGCCGAGACGTTCGGCATCCCGCTGAGGCACCATCGCGGCCGAGGCGGGTACCGCGGCGGCAGAGGCTACATGGCGCCCCGCGGGGGGCGGGGCCGGCCAGCCAGCCGAGGCTCCTTCGGCCAGCCTCGAGGGGCGCCGCCCGGCTTCCGAGGCGGCTTCAGGGGCGGACGAGGAGGCCGCGAGTTCTCTGACTTTGAATATGCGGTAAATTTCTACAAACTGTTTTATTTGATCTTATTAACTCATACACTGCCATTGACGGCTATAGACGTCAAAAAAATTATTTGAACTATTTCTATTAGTTTAAAAAAAACTCCACTTTTGTTAACAAGAGTATGAAAACCTAGTGAAAAAATTGTACATTTAGAACAGATATAAAATTTGTGATTAATCGTGAGTTAACTAGTAAAGTCATGTGATTAATTTAGAAAAATGTTAATCGCCTGATGCTACTAATTATTAATAATCTTTTCTTCTTTAAAAAAAAGAAGTAATTGTAATTATTTATTTAATTTATTTATTATTATTATATGTAATATTTTTTTTTTTTTTTAAGTTTATTAAAAATGAGGGGCATCAGGCAATTAAATTTTTTTTATCATAATTAATCGCATGACTTCACTAGTTAACTCACGATTAATCACAAACTGTTCTAAATGTACAATTTTTTCCCGCTAGGTTTTCAAACTCTTGTTAACAAAAATGAGAAAACATTTTAAACTAATAGAAATAGTTTAAATGATTTTTTTGACGTCTATAGCCGTCAATCGCAGTTAATGTGTGAAGAGTGTTTTTTTTTCCAACAATCATGTTGTTTGATTTGGTTGTCATTGTCTGTTTCAGAAGGACAACAAGGTGGCGGCGTAGTCCCACCCACTTGGAGGACGACCAATCGTAGCTCTTTTCAAACCTTGTTCTTGGGTCCCGACATTTGCCAGAAAGGAAGGAATACGCAGCAGCGTGTCACCTCCATTTTCTTTTTCTTCTCCCTTGATCTCAATTAATTACAAGTGGTGTAAATAAGCGGAGTTGGTCAGCTCGCTGACTGTGCTTAGATAGCTTTATTTTTTTCTTCTTTCGTTTCATTTTGTTTTACTTCAATTTTGAACGGGACATTGTGTGGCGACAGCCTGAAGGAAACCAAATTTGAGCGCATCCGGCATGATGAAACGTGTGTAGAGAAGTCCACTATTAACAATTTTTTCTTCTTCCGAGAGCGCTTTCAGTAGTTAGCCAGCAGCCAAAAAGTTTGCATTCTTCTCCCCGGTCAGCCACTTACACTCACGATGGCATCCCCAATATCTTTCTGTGAAGCTTTTTGTTTAGTTTTCTCTCAAACAAAAAGGGACAGCAACTGGATATGTGACATGAATGATTAGTATATTTTCATTATTTTGGCTCCACTTTGTATTTAGGGAGTGCCTTCAATGTGGGGTGGGTGGATGGGCGGGGATTTTTCTACAGCTCTCCCTTTAATGTTGATGCTTTCTGGCAGTTGTATTGATTTAAAAAGAAAAAAAAGCACTAGGAGGTAAACTTGTTGCAAATGGTAAAATAATAAATACACGAAAAATGATAAATAAATGGCAAATAAACCGTTATGTAAATGTATAGGTTAATGTTGCACACGTGAGCCCGACACTGCATGATGACCGATTTGAAACCAGCCCGAGACGGATGGGAGAATTATATATGGAGAACCATCTGCAACTGTTTAGTTTTCGTAAGTTTGTTACTTCTTCCAAGCTTCTGGAACATTTTGAAAACCAAGGAATTGTTGTTTTCCTCCTTGAGAGTATCAGTAAAAATTGAGTTTTTACATTAAAGAAAATAAAGAATTCAAAAGAGCATCATATCCATGTCCCTTGTTTTATTTATTTGAGGTTAAAGTACTGTTTTGTTCCAAGTTAACGTTGATAATCTAGCAATTATTTTTATTTTTTTTTGCATTTTACAATAATAAAACTAATATATTATGGCAAAAGAATTAAATCAATTTCTCTGTAATAAACATGGATATAAAGAGGTCTGTTCATGATCTCTACAGAATATTTTAAATATAAAATACATTTCGTTTTTGAACCATTTGTTATACGTCTCCAGGAAATGACGTCACCCACTCGTACCATAGCCGCTGTACGTCAGATGGCGCTGTGAACGCTTTTAAATTGAAGTTTGCTACTCGCCAAAGGAACGAAGAATATGAAGTAAAGAGAAGCAAATTTAAATATAAAATACATTTCGTTTTTTAACCATTTTATTTATACGATCGTCTCCAGGAAATGACGTCACCCCCCTCGTACCATCGCCGCTGTACGCCAGATGGCGCTGTGAACTCTTCTAAATTGAAGTTTGCTACTCGCCATAGAAGGAACGAAGAAGAATAGGAAGTAAAGAGAAGCAAAGAAGCAGCAACATTTCTTCAATGAAAGCGTAAAATGTCGATCGTTTTTGTGCCTCAGAAACTACGCGGCAATGCCAAAATCAACCACGAAACTATACAGAGGGTAAATAGCAACATTAAAAAGGCTGAATTAACGCAACATGTCCACCCCCCCCCTTTCGTATTATGCTAAAGTTAGCTGCGTCATAGCTAGCTTCACTTTTGTCACCATTCTCTTTATGTAGCCGTTTGTTTTCTTTCCCCAGCTACTGGACGAAAACGACCAGTTAATACGATGCATTGTCGAGTACATGCAGAAGGGACGAGCCGTGGAGTGTGTCAAGTAAGTCAAAACACTGGGAACAGTTATTTGAACAAAGTCGGGATATTACAATTTTTGTAAGACTACAGGGAAAAAATGTAACATTAAGTCAATTTAGATGGTTTGAGTCCACAGGTATCAGCAATTCCTGCACCGTAACATTGTGTACCTGGCAACTCTGGCTGACGTCAGCCCACCCGACAACTCACCTTCATCCTCGTCAGGGACAACTGTAAGGAAAGCTTTCAAGCAGCACTTTGGTCTCTTTATCGGCTTTTCTTCCCTTCTTTTGCTCATCTGTTGCAGTGCGACCAAAGATCAGCCTCCACGCAGCCGAGCGCCAACACCAATGAAGGAAGTTGAGACAGACCATACCTCATTATTTATGCCATGCCGTTCTGCCTCTTTGGATTTATTTTCGCACATTATATGAAGCGTTTGGGTCACACTGAAAAGATCATTTACTTGAAACGGTATTTCACAAGAATGCTCGTGAGGGAAATTGTTGCAAGTTTTCTTTTGTTTTTTTGTTTGAGAAGGCCAATATAAAAGTCATAATGGAATGAAAAAATTGCTTTTTTGACTTTTCATTTTTAACAAGGTTTTGTCACTTACAGCGTGGACGTTGTTTTACCAGAATAAAATAGTAATTTGAGACAATCATTAGTTTTGGGAGATAAAACATTGAAGGTTTCACACTATTTTGTCATGATACATTGAAGGTTCACACTATTTTGTCATGATACAGAAGGATTTCTTTTGTATATATATAAGATTAACATTACAAATATAGCATTATCCTAAATGATAATTTGACATTTTGACAGTGAATAAAATGTTATTCACTGGTACATATTTTAGAATAAAATAACTCAAATAAAATTAAGTTTCATGAATTAGATTACAATATGTATGAGAATAATATCAAATATTCCAGATTTAATTATTTGCGCATTAAAATTGTGATGGTATTTTTGTTTAACAGGAAAATAAGGCTATTCTGGTAACAAAAAATATATAGCTCGAGACAAGATTTTTTTTTTTTTGTTCTTTTGCAATATTACTGCATTTTGTTCTTGTAAAAAAAAATATATATACTACTACATCCCAACAATCAGTTTTTCTTCTCAATGTGGCCCTTAATGTATTATATTATATTGCACTTATTTATTTTTCTTCTTTTTCCCAATTTCTTATGTTGTTCATGGAAATACTACCTTAGTAAATACAAATAAATGCAAAACATTTATGCTAACATTTCTTCTCTTTGGTGTCATTTTGTATTATGAACACTCACAAACAAAACAGACAACAGAACCAATCAACTTGCTAGTTGTTTTTATTCATTTTTTCCTCTTTTTTTTTTTTTTTTTTTTTGCATTGCTGGTAGATTTCTAGTCGCCAGCGGAAAAGAACACGAAGCAACGTAAGCCAAGCAGCCCCGCCCCCCTTCAGATGTTACCATTTTGCCATCATTTTGGATTCCCCTTGACGCCATAATAGTTAAAACCGTTTGGCGTGGCAGGGAAAGAATAGTAATAAGCTAACAGTTACAAGTCTGTCTTCAGAAAAGTAAAGAAAAGAAAGAAGGCTTTAAGGGAGCGAACAGACCCCCCCAAAAAAAGCAGAACCTCTATGTTGATTGTGCAAAGCACATTTAACTATAAAAAGATAGATATATTTATATGTATATACAGCAAAACTGTAAACATTTTGAAGTGTGTTAGTTTTTTTCTGGTGTCATAAATACAGGCAACATTGGCATCTGCAAACATCACAAAAAAAGATAACATTCGGGGCTTTTGCCGTAAAAACCAAATAAAACAACTTTTTTTTTTTAGCATATTTGGTAAAGATGGACGACTTGTGTGTGCTTCTTTTTTCACATAAATCGGGAAAGTGGAAAATAACCATGAACTACATTTATTAATACTGCTGAGAAAACAACGCGGCGCCGCGGCGTCCAATTTTGCGGGGGGGGGGGGGGGGGGGGGCTAAGCGAATGCACCGCCGTTCCGTCTCCTGCTTTGGTTGGGAACAAGTGCTATCATCAGCAAAATGGCACATATTTAACATCACATCATTTCCGTGTGTGTCTCGGATGAGAAAAATAAATCATAAACAAAAAACACAACCCAAAAAAAAAAAAAGTAGTGTATTTGCGTGTTAACTGTGCTGAGCCAGCTCAAAGCCTCTTTAAAAATGTAAGGAAAAATGAAAATGTATGTTTATCATGTACATGCTAGCTGTACATTTGGCAGTTACAGCTCGCTAGGTTGTTGTTGTTTTGTTTTTCAAGCGGTCTCCAGCTCTTGCCTTGAAGGGAGGCTCTCCGAAAGGGCAGAGAAATGACCGCTTTGTAATAAGAATATTAATAATAGTAGTGAGTAACTTTAATAGTAGTTGGGACTGAGGAGAGAAAATGTCAAAATAGGTCTCTGTGATAGACGTAGGAGTATCAGGGCCGCGCGGAAATATAAGGAAAACTGTTAAGGTATGAGCAAAAATGTGAGGCGCTAAATTAGTTCGTAATGTTACGAGAACAAAAGTCGTAAAGTAACACGTAAAAAAAAGGGGGGAATATGAAAAAAAATTGGAACGTTACAACAATAAAAGTCGTACAGTGGCCAGTCATGAGAAAAATGTTAAGTTAGTTACTAACAATTTTTTTTTACCAGAATCAAGAAGTATAGTAATTAGCAAAAATGTTAACGTGACATGAGGGGAAAAGTTGTCATTGTTACGATTGATGACTTTCCTGCCACATTCACAGTTCAAACTTTCTCTTATTTTTTTCTCAAATGGACATACTTTTATCATTAAGTAACAGTATTAACTAGTCTACATTTTACGAGAATGAAGTTGGATGAATAAAAACATAATTAGGAGAATGAAGCCTGGACTTTGTGAAAAATGTCTTCAATTTTGACATATGGTAAAATTAATTTTTCCTCTCACAGTTCTGACTTTTTCCCCCCCAAATGTTTGGAATTTATTTAACTATATTATTATATTTAGATATACTATGACTATGATCATCTCCCCTTCCCCCAACCTTTATTTCCTTAATATGACAAGTTCCGACTTCATGAAACCAATACGATACTCATAATAAGGTGAAATTTAATGGTTAAGTAAGTTGCATTTTTTTTAGCAAAGACACAATTTGGTAAGAATGAGGTTGGAGGACATTTGTGAGAATTTTTTTTTTTTTAAACTTTTGTAATATTATGAAGCAAAGTTTACAAGAAAAGCAAGTTTAAATGTCAAATTTTTCACTATTTTTTAATATAAATATTTGATATTGTATTTATAGAGAGAAAAAATGATATTCCCCCATTTTCAACTTTCTTTCCACATGAGTATGTTTCATAATCAAAGTAAATTTATTTTCTATTTAAGAAAAATATTCTCTACAATTTTGACTTTATTCTTGTAACATTATAACCCCCCCACTCCAAGTTCCCACTTGATATTTTTTCCTCATAAAGCTTTGGCTTAATTTTTTGTGTGAAATTCTGACTTTTTGCTCAAGTTCAATTTCATTCTCTTAAAAGTTGGACTTCACTGTTGTGTTTCAGCCTTAATCGTTGTGGTCGGATGCATTTTTCCTGTCCGCGTGGCCCTGATAGCGTGCGTGTGGAAGTACGTAGAAAAGGTGGGAGTAGATAGAGCCAGTGTGTTTACTGTTAGCATGTAGCATGTAGCATGCGTACCTGCCGGCTCAGTACTGGTGCAGGAAGGACGACCTGTGCTCGTGTTTCAAGGGGAACGACTTGAAGGCCTTCATGCCTTTCATCTGCTGCTGCTGCTGCTGCTGCTGTTGTTGGGCGAAAGGAAACGGCGTGGAGATGGCGGCAGCGGTCGAAGGCGAGCAGTCCCCGCCACCGGCCGCCGACCACACGGGGGACTGCAGCATCTGCAGGGAGTCGCTCCATTGCGACGACGTGGGCGGCGCAAGATTCATCTGGTGGTACAAGGAAGAGCTGGGATTGGTCACGCCGCCGCCGCCGCCGCCGCCGTGGGCCGAGTGCTGCCACGGCGCTTTGGGAGGCCACGTTTTCGTTTTGCTGTCCTGAGGAAGACGCCAACAAAAAGATGTCTGAAGAGGTCGACTACTAAAAGGGTTAGTTAGCATTTCAGTGTTTACAAAGATTACAAGGTTTGTTCTAACAGGGACAAAAAGACTGGAATAAAGTGGGAAAATTATGCGGAAAAAGTATTACAGGGGAAAAGTTGCAATAATACAAGGGGGGAAAGAGTTGATTCTGTCACGACTTAATATCATATTATTATTACAAAAATGTTTAAAGATTAATATATATATATATATATATATACATATACTATGCCATAATTTCAAGCGAACAAACCTCAATAACTTGAAATAAAAAAACTAATTGCAAAGAAATTCTAATATCTAATATTGTCAGAACAAAAGTTGCAATATATGAAAGTGGCTGTAATATTCCATCGTATTGTACAAGTTGTGACATTTTGAGAATAAAGTAACATTATGAGAAGAAAAAAGTTTTAAAAATGTAATGCCACAAATAAACAATGTGATGTGGAAAGAAAAAAGTGGTAAGGAGAAAAATAAATTCTAACATTACAACAGTATTGAAAATCCCTTTAAAAAAAAATACAGTTGTAATATTACAACAAAGTCATGCTCCAAGTAAAACAGAAAAATAACACTATTACACATTTTTATATTGCAAGGATTAATGTATAATAATAATAATACATTTTACTATTAACATATTTTTATTTTACAACAATAATTCTGTATTTTTTTTACCATAAATTTTCTATATTAAAAGAAAAAAGTTATAATACCACCAAAATAAACTTAATCCATTTGTATTATATATTATGTATAGAGTATTATGAGAAGACGGAAAGAAAAACAGTCATTATATTACATTAAGCTGTGTTTTGTTTTTGTTTTTTTAAGAACCAAAAAATTATTTCCCCCAAGAAAAAGATAAAACGTTTTCCCCAGTAAAAAGTACTGAAAATGAATTGCATGCTCTCTGCCGCCCCCTTGTGGCGCATGCGTGCTTGTTACCTGGCTGTCGTCAACCATGTGATGGAGGGGCGGTGAGGGCAGTTTGCAAGCTTCCGGCTCTCCGCAGCTGTGTTTCCTGCACACACACACACACACACACAAATTTTATGATGACTGCGCATTCCATGTATGACAAGTACTACTAGGAATTGCGTATCTTTGTCGTTCATGAGTAAACCCAATAAAAAAAATTAACTGTTATTTTGGTTTGTGGCGGCCATTTTAGGGTCATCTGTGGGTATTCTTCAAAGATTAATTCCTTCTTGAGATGTTGTCATTTTGATGCTAACAAACTTAAACCACATATTGTATATTACATATCATGATTTTAAAATCAGTTGCTCCGTTTTTGTTTTCTTTGTTGTTTTTTTTTAAATGCTAAATTTACCTCCTTTGCTTGACCGCCGCCACAAGGTCAGGTCCAGAGAACATGGAGAAGAGGCTGTCTCCATTGGCGGAAGACGTCTCGTCGCTGGAACTGGCAGAGTCTCCCTGATTGGCCGACCAGCTGCTGTTAACCGCCTCGCTGATAACACAAACAAACCATACTCTTCGATCCTTCAACATCTGCATTTTCGTTTATCGGCACCAGTGCAGGTGGTGCAACCTACCCCTCGCTGTAGTACTCGGGGTGCGTCCACGTCCTGTGCTGCTCGTCGGGCATTGGCCAGTTGCTCCGAGGGTTGCTGGGGCGACGCGGGTGCTGCACCTGACGCTTCTGCTGCATGGCCTGGCTTACACCGGCCACGTAGCGTGCAAACTCCGGGTCGGAGCCCACTGTCGGGGAGAAAAAGGAGAGGATTGGCTTTCTGACCGCCTCAGCTTTTAAAAGCATTTAACATACATATCAGCTTTGTGGTTGTACCTGCAGGGTCAAAGGGCAGCGCGTCACCCAGGACCCCGAAGACGCCGTCACTCTGCTCCCTGTTGGGCCACGTGTTGTTGCGGGGCCCCTGAGGCTTCTGGCCCAGCACCTCGGACATGACACTGTCCATGTACGTGCTCACCAGGCCCAGGCTGTACAGGTCCGAGCTCAGGTCCGGCAGCCCCGGGGAGCCGCCCCACTGGCCGATGGGACCCAGGGGCGACAAGCCTCCAGGCGGAGGCTGCTGGCTGGATGAGCCCAGCCACTTGCTGGACGGCCTCTGCTGCGGGGGAGGAAGCTGAGCGGGCGGCGGTGGCGGCTGCTGTCCGATGGGCTGCAGGAGGTGCTGGTAGTACTGCAAGGCCTGTGAGGGGGGCTGCTGGGGTGCAGGCGGGGGCGCTTGTTGTTGTGACGGCGCCGGAGGCTGGGACAAGGTCTGCGCGCCGTGGGAAATAACCGGGGAGGTCGGTGAAGGTCCGGCAGGGGGTTTGAGCTCGGTGGGGTTGGCGGACGCCACAGAGTTTCTCCTCTTGACGAGCGGGGAAGCCTGCTGGGATTTGCCCATGTTGAATCCTGAGAGAAAGTCGATGACGTCCTGCATCTCCTGGTCGGTCGGGAGGTTCATGCCTTGCTCGTCACACGCCAAACCGTTCGCCAGCGGGTTCAGGGGGCCCGCTTCGGAGCCGGCGGACAAAACCCCCATCTGCAACAAGCTGTGCAGGCGACTCTCGCTGTGGCCCAAGCTCTTGGCTTTGTCATCGGAGCCCGTCGGCATGCTGCGGGACGGCGTGCTGGGGATGGAGTAGCTGCCGCCGCTGTTGGCGCTGGACGACGCCTTCTTGGTGAACTTGGACGTCAGCTTGGAGATGGTTTTGGGGAGGCCGCTCGAGGTTTTGGAGTTGCTGCCCGGTGGCAAATCAACATGGCCGCCAAAGTCTGGGCTCTCCCGCTGGAGCTGGATCTGGATAGTTGGCAAGGATTGCTCTCTATGGCCAGGACAGAGACAAGTACAGTCATGAAGAAAATATTGATCACGATTAATTTGGTAATAATTGAAATCACGATTAGGACAAGCATTTGTTTTTTGGGACAAAACAAGGAAATGTTTAAACTAGGGGTGTCAGGCGATTACATATTTAGTCATAATTAATCGCATGACTTCAATAGTTAACTCACGATTAATCGCAAATTTTATATCTGTTCTAAATGCACAATAAAATGTACTATAATTTTTCTATAATCTTTCATACTCTTGCTAACATAAAAGTGGAAAAAAATGTTAAATAGAAATACGGCTGCATATTTTTTTGTCATTGATAGTCATTTCATAATAATTTATAAAACTGAGTTAAAATTAAACAGATGTACTTTACTGTAAAAATGAGTGTGATATTGATTTGTGTCAAGGTCATTTTTCTGCCACTAGATGGCATAATTGCATTTGTAAGACGATGGCAGCTTAGTACATATTTCTTTTCATATTAAGCGGTATCCACATGAAGTAACTTGTGAAATTCTGCCTATTTTTTAAATTGTAAAATACAACTTGACCCCAGTCTCCACACATATACACATTATTACAAATTTTATTTACTGCAAAATGCTCACGTGGACGATTTCCAAGTAAGGGACGGTCATTAATAGCACATAAAAAAATAGTAGCATTAAAGGAACTTTAAATTAACTCAACATTAACGCACTAATATTTATACCCCCTAGTTAAAAAATATTAAGACATACATTTCTTTGAAACACTATAATTATGCAAATTCCTTTTGAACCAAACAAGATTTATTAGTTAAAACAAAAATGGTGTATAAACAACTCAAAATTATTATCGATAATCTTTTATTTTTGTTCACAATTATGCCGATTTTGTAATTGTGGAGTGTAATAATTGAATTTCAATTAATTGCACAGCCCTAGCAAAAGAAAAATTCAAAAATAAATGAATAGCGACACGTTTTTATTCATGACCACAAGCTTCAAGAATATGACTCACTTCCTCTCATTCCATCTATTAATGTCGAACACGGCTGTGTAGAGCACATCCACCAGGCCGAGCGTCTTCTCCGGATCAAGGCTCCGCTGGAGCAAGGACATGGTTGCCGGGTCCTCCTTCAAACACCTGCAAACAAACAAGCACGCACGCACATTTTTCAAGGCAATGTTACCTCTTTGAAATGCAACTGGTTGTGCTCGTGCAAATCCCCTCGAGTCCAGCAAGATGAGATTTTCGATCTTTTGTGTGCAAGATAATGGCCTGCGAGGTCAACAAGTACAAAGCTTCGGCGCAAAGCTATGTGAGCCCGACAACTCCTGTGGAGCGAATCCGCACGTGAGCCATATCTTTTTTTTTTTTAATATAGTTTCTTGGGAGCCGAAACGTCTAAAGATCATTAAAATCATAGTGATAAACTATAGCGGATTGTCACTCGGGTGAATGACCTGAAGTTAACTCACAAACTCGCAAATCCTGCTTGGCAGTGCAGGCCACCTGCGGCACCAGATGAAGAGCTGATATTCAAAATGAAGATAGAAAAGGCTTCAAGGCTACTGGAGGGGGGGGAGCTCAGACTGGTTTTGTATGTGTGTGTGTTTTTGCTGCCTCCAATCATTACAGCTGTCCAAGCCTGGAAACCAAATACGCCGCTCCCTCTAGTTCAAATAGTGCTCCCTATAAATCACAAGTAGATGGAAGTGTGCGTCTCATTGAATGTCACATCCTGCTTTTTTTTTTATTATTATTATTTACAAAACACGAAAATCAAACATCAAGCCTTTTGTTGACATTTGTCCATCTTTAGTGTGGCCTCACCACGTGGAAGGAACCTGGACCACCAGCCGGGATCCTTCTAAGGTGATGTGAGGCGCATACGACTCCTTGTTCTCGATCTGAGCCGTGTCGACCACCACCTGAGAGGAAACACACACACACACTACTGTTATAATGTCTGATATACAATGTTTAAATAACGCAATGATTTCTTTTATTTTGGAATAAGTAGGTCAAGTGTTGTGAAAACTTTCCGGATGCACTGCAAGTATTCCAAGTGTGTTCCGTTCCAATAAATCCAATACAACGCGATGTTCTTCATCTATTTTCTGTCTTTCATAACCCCACCAAGAAAGACGAAGGAGGGAGTTTGTGGGGGAGCCCCTTCAGGCGCCCCATGACAACAAACAAGTTCTTTGAAAGGCCTTGGCTCCTCGAGAACCTTGCAGCTGGGCCAAAAGGAGGGAGGGCACATGCGATGTGTGTGTCTATTTCCTGCACTGCAGGAAGTCACTCCATTGTTGTTAGGGAATTAAAAACCTCACACATGGGAAAAAAAAAAAAAAAAGAGGAAGTAGCAGCACTGAGTAAGACAACGTGACACGAAAGGTTCTTTTTGGGGAGGTACGATTGCAGTCTGACAGTGACGAGTCGTCACGTGTTTTGAAAGATTTGTGGGTTGATAAAAAGAGAAGGGCCCATCCGTCGTCATCAGTCAGATTGCTTTACAGCGAGCTGGCATGGGAAACAGTCCAGACCACACTGAGGAAATAAACACTGCATAAGCGTAAACAGGCTGGTGTTACTCTGCAAAGATTACACCCTCTCTGGGAAGGGAGGGGGGAGGGGCTTGCAGGAGGGGCCCTCCCAGGCGAGTCCATCCTTCATCCAGATGTAGCGGGAATGTTTCTTCCCCTTTTCTGTCTCACGGTGCTCGGATGCCTTAAAGCAACCTGGGTGACCTCGGCATATTCAAAATACAGAACTCGGGATACAAACGGAAAATGGATTTCATCCATTGTAAGGTAAAACTGCTGCTACAATAAAACCGTTAAAGTAAAAGTCAAATCAAAATTTTCTTTATAATATGCTGTATGCGCCCCCACTAATCTGAACGTGGGATTCTGATTAATATTGTGTTTGTGGAATATGAATTAAGCAAAAAAATCCACCTGTTTTTATCCATCTCAGACGGCAGCCATTTTGTAAATTGTCGACTGAAATGACATCACAGTTTTTCAGGGTTCAGGTATCGAACAATCATGCCTGAGCTTGTAAGCAGTGATTGGTCCTTACCTGAGACCTGAGTTAACTGTGAAGTCATCATAAGTTGACAGCAAGTGACAAAATGGCCACCCCCTGAGATGTATAAAAAACAGATGGAATTTCTATTCCTCAAACGTATTATTAATCAGACTACCGTGTTTAGACTAGTGAGGCATCTCATTGTAAAGAACATTTTTGGGTAAGCACATATTAGCTTTCACTAACAGGCCCCGCCCACTTGCAATCCCAACACGGACAAGTCTAATGATGAACCGTGATACAGCGGGGGAAGACTGTACTCACCAGACCAGCCTGAGCAAACAGCAGCTGCACGGCCGTTTTGCAAGCTCCCCTCCAGCTGGATGGACACACTTGGTTGAGCACTTCGGTGACAGGGGAGTCGTCCCTGGGGGTCACCCCGTTTTGGCCCAGCGCCTCCTTAATGAGCTGCAGCATGGTTTGCTGAGAAGACACACACATATTTATCTTCATCTAAAAGACGACTTTCCGCGTGACGGTATGAAAGCGGCCATACCATCTTCAATTTTAGGTTCTCCGCCGCCGACTCGTTGAAGGATACGCCCTTGAGGAAATGAGAGCCGATCTGCACAGGGATGGTGGGCAACTCGCACTGGATGGGCTGAGAGGTGGTTTGCATCCGGCCAGCCTGTTGGGCCTCTGCCTCACCGCAACAGCCCTTAAAAAAAAAAAAAAAAAAAAAGTCAGGCATTTAAAAAAATTGCCCATCATTCAAAATTCTGTTTGCGAGATATGGCCCACCTGCAAGGCCGCTTCCACGCATTTAGGGTTGAGATGGAAGCCGGCCTTCAGTGCGTACTCACTGTGGCCCAGGCTCTCCAGCGCTGCCTTGTACGCCTGCGGACGGAGAGACACTAAAGTCAGTGCAATGGATGGATAACAGGTGGACATCAGCCGCAACCTATTTTAATGTTAACTTAAGCCAATCAAGAGGGCGTCCAAATATTTACCTGTAAAGCGCTGTCAATCTTCATGTTGAGCTCCTTCAGCTGATGCTCTGGGATGTTGGTGTTGTGCGAGCAGAAGAGCTGCTGGACCTGGAGGCCTGCCAGGCAGCCATCACGACCCCTCTCCCGCAGCCTCGACATGGCCTGAGGGTGCAGCAACATTCTTAAGACATTTTTCCCGCAGCAGTCCAAAGTATAACAACAGATCTGTTTTCATCAGGTGATCTTGCAATGTCTATATTGCATTCTTTTTTTTATAGATATTCCCAGAATCTACAACTTAGGAATCCAACTTATTTAGATGGTGTAACATGAGTGTGGGAGTCCTGGCCATCCTAAACAAACCCAGAAGATATTCTACACAGATCGATCGCAGCAACCCCCCCAGACACTCTGCAAACCAGAGCACAGCAACGCTCTCTGCTTCATTGTATGCAAACAAGGCAGAAAATGGACCGGAGGGACTGATTAGCTGGAGGACAGTTGAGCTCCGATTACAATAGGGCCTCTCTCTCCCTTGTATGGTCACAGTCAGGAATTCTGATCGACACAAAGGGTTCTCAAACTTTTCACAGGAAATTAATTTTTAAGGACACCCATATAGTCCTAACAATTCAATAGCATTTTTTGTTATTCAAGCAAAGACGGCATTATTTAAAAAAAAAAAAAAACGCATGATCTATAGAAAAAAAAAAAATGCCTTTTAACTCATTCACTGCCATTGATGGCCATGGATGTCAAAAAATCATTTAAACAATTTCTAGCAGTTTAAATGTTTCCACTTTTGTTAACAAGAGTATGAAAACCTAGGAAAAAAATGTATTGTACATTTTAAACAGATGTAAAATGTGTGATTAATCGTTAGTTAACTATTGAAGTCATGCGATTAATTACAATAAAAAAAATTAACCGCCTGACGCGATTAAAAAAAAATCTTATTAAAAATTTGAGGCGTGATTACAACTTTTTATCGTAATTAATTGCATGACTTCACTAGTTAACCCACGATTAATCACAAATTTTATATCTGTTCTAAATGTACAATAAAAATGTTCTAGGTTTTCATACCCTTGTTAACAAAAGTGGGGAACTTTTTTCTAATTAATAGAAATAGATCAAATGATTTTTTACGTCTATAACCGTCAGTTATATGGCAGTGAATGAGTTAAAAATTAAAAAACACATTAAAGACGCCATTATTTAAATAAAAAAAAAACACTTGATTTTTTTTAAAACAAAAAAAGGAAATATGCCTCTTTTTTTTTTGTTTTAATAAAATAAAAAGTAATATTGTAGGGTTGGGAGATTGATGTGATATGTCACAATCATATCAGTGCTTTTAAGTGGCCCAAAGCTAAACTCAGGTTATTGGCATGTAAATCCTCATATGTAGAATGCATGCTTTTTTCTTTTTCTTTTTTTTAATAAATAGGACCATTTAATGTGTAAGAAATTATTTTTGTCAGAACCCCAAGCTTTTGCTCACTAGGTGGTCCGGCAGTTAGAGAACAACTGGTCCATACCAGTTGTTCTTAATACAACCTTCATCATCATGTCATACCTCAGCTGCAACTTTCCACGAGCGGGAAGCTTCCTCAAGCTCTGTGAGCGGCCCCAGCTCGGCGCTTTGTGCCCGAACGCTGGCTGTGCGCTCTTGGGCCTGCGCCAGAGCCTCAGCCAGACAGGTCTGGGCCACGGGTTGGACCTTCTGCAGGGTCTGTGACAGGAACTGGAAGTGGACCTGCATCACCGTCAAGAAGCACCGACCCAGGACCTGGAAGGGATGACAAGAATATTCGTTTAGCAGCCCGCTTGAGTTTTACATTAGAACGTTAAAAATTGTTATCTTTGAGAGGCAAATTCAAGGATGTTTTTCAAACAGATTATGTAAAAATCCCAGCGTGACCGCTAAGTGGACTTAATGAATTTAGAGTGGGCCAGACTACCAAACTACAAGTGTGAACACAGTTTAAATAGGAGGTTGTTTGTACTTGGCGACAAGACAGTCACCACTTGGAAGTTTATTTTGACGTCCTACTCACAAAACACAAGGAACAAGACACCCTCCATTTTACCGCCATTTCTTTTTCTGGTCCTTGCTGGAAATAACTCACCGTAGTCAAGACATGGGCATGTTTACTCCTCAACAGCCTGTCGTCATTGGATTGTGTAGGTTTACCTTTTAACTGACACTAGGTTATTATTATTCCACATTATTTATATCACGGAACCGTTAAATATGCATGGATTTGCGTGGAGGTTAACAGTAGGAATCGGGACAAAAAGGTTCATTGTAGACCCGGTATGGTCAAGCTTGTAAAACATGTTTGTTGAGTCAGCGCTATATAAATAAAAGCTTTATCACATGTTCGCGTCAGATTTAGACTCCCAAATCAAATGTTGAGGCAGAAAAACTTGAATGGCACTTTTCTATACTTGACCAAATTTATGACATTTATTTAGCTGGCCAAAACATCTTTTAGGGAGTTTATGGTAGGCTTATTTTAAACTGGGCTATTTTCTTCCATGGTCACTCATGAGCAGTGGTGGGCAAAGTATGACCTGTGTGCCAAACTTGGCCCGCAGCATTCTTTATTTGGTTGAAAAAAGACCCTAGAAAATTGACATTAATTTATGTAATTTTATGGGAAAATAATAAAATGAGGATAATGCCTTCAAATTACTCCATTTGCAGCCATCAGGAATTATCTTTCTCTTTTAATGGACGTACCAACGTGGTGTATTTTGACCATATTTAATTGTCTTGTATTTCTTTTTGTGTTTTTAATTGGTGTTGTTTGAGCAGACGCGGATGTGAATAAGTCAGGTGTTACCAACATAGTGTTGATTAGCCTGCGGGCCTGTTCTAAATAAAAATAGCTCGCCGGTAAAGACATTTTTATTTCCGAGGAATGTTTAAGTTTGAGAATGGAAACACTTGCTGATATTTATATAAAAGTGTTGCCTCTTGATATTTCTGTTTCCTAATAATTGTGAGAAATTCCCAACCCTAACCCTAAGGGAATTTGAGGACATTTGTTATTGTTATCAACTGGAAGCCCTTCACATTAATTAGTACTCAAGAAGTAGCTTCAGTTTCAAAATGATGGACGGCCTGGATAAGGAATATGATCCTATCTGTGTGTTACATTGCACTCTCATTGGCAGATATCCGATTAGTATCGCATTTGAAAGGCCCAATTCAAAACATATCCAATTCCTTGCTTTTTTGTTGTTGTTTCTATTTACGCTGCCATGACACATCTCAATTGTAACCCACAACAATTGGGGAATTGTGATACTTGAAAAATGCAGAAGTCTCAACATCTAGTGATGATGTCATAAAACCCATAAGAACTCAGTGGGAATAAAGCATGCAATGCAGACAGAGAACAGATGAGCGCACAAGACACATGGCCTGCCAATGAAATTTGGACTCATTCCATACAACCAGAACAAGCATATGTCATCATTTGAACAACAGCTTGACAGGATGACAAGCAAATGTTACAAAGTCATGCACAGCAACAAAGTGGGGAGAAAAAAAAAAGAAGATATGGCCGCAGTTCCAGATAATGGAGAACACATGTGATTGGCTGTGCGAGATCCCACAGTCAAGGAAAATATGAAGAAGAAGAAATGATAATGGGCCCCTTTAGCCCAAATAAGGTGAATCATGAAGCCATCAACATGTATCCTTCTATTTGTCTGAGAACACCTGCAGTATTGCTGCTGTGGAGGGCCGTGATGCATGAAAATCTAGAGTTGCTTAAGGGGGTGAGACTTTGAAATGGTAACCAGATGGCTACTTTGAACGCAGTGCCAAAGACGAAAATCTGGTGGGTTAGTTATTTCCTAACAATAGTAATTTAAAGAACTTCCTTTTCACTACTTGAAATAAGGACTTTTATAAACTAATTTTGGTTTTAATGAGACTTAAAAAGTTGCCTTTTTAATGGCGTATGGAAATGTCTCATGTGGAGTTGTACAAGAGAAACAAGTGCACCGCCGCCAAAATGAAATTGGTCAAAAGTTCTCGTTTTCACGCATATTTTTTGTTTTATATTTTGAGACTTAATCGCCAGTTAAGAATGTTAATGAATAAAATGTCAATGAATAAAATCCACTAGACTGAACTAGGTGTCTGTTAATTCCATTTATTATTCAATGTGATTGATGACACTTGGCAACCGTGTGAGTGACTGTCACAATTACTAAGTGCATTCTTTTGTAATGGAGGTCGCCGTGCCATGAGCTTTGATCGACGTCATCTAAACGCACATCCGCAAACGGGCTGTGTCAAAAATATTCGTGCACTTAAAGTTCTGTACATGTGACATTTTATGGACCTTTTAAATGCTGCATTAATTGTGAAAGGGACAGATGGTTGAGCAGCTTGAACTGAAATCATAATGCATACCAATTAAATAAAACAATTAGTTACTAATTAACTTGGTTTATGGACACTATTGTTCACACAGACTTTAAATAGTTGAGTCCATTTGAAGTATATTGCTAATCAAAACAGCAGTATCAAAAGCATGTTAACAGTCTCTGTGTTGAGTCTTCATGTTGCAAACCGGTTCCACGAGCAGTGTCAAAGATGATCTGACGTTATGTGGACTATAGTGACTAACTAAATAGTCCATTCACATAGATGCCTTTGTTCACATGTGTATTAAATTGTTAATTGAATGCCATTGTTAACTCTGTAGCTAACAGTAGCACGAAATTATCACCACACGTTCACAGTGTAAAACTCAATCCACAGAGGTCTGTGTTGCCACTTGACATAAATTGTAATATACCAGACTTGTTAATAGTTTTAAATGAATAAATCCTTTATAGAAAATATGTAGTGACTCTAATGGTGCTTATTTAGCTGCAAATACATGCTAAGATTTGGGTGGGAAAAGTGCCTTGCTTGCTGATCTGAAATTTTGGCGGGTAAAGGAAAGAAAGTGAGATGAGTGCAGTCAGAGAAGAAAAAAAATGGAGTAAAGCCTCAGTTACATACCACAACTCCCTCAACTCACTATTGTATTTGCCCCTTTTTCCTTTTTGAAGAGTTCATAGAACAAACTGCTGCCAGACTGCATTCTTCTCCTCTCAGACAGGCAGGGGGAAAAATCCTCTTCAGACACAAATACCTTTTGTAATGAGACTTCCTGTATTAGCAGCTATTAGATTGGCATTTTGTTTTCCTCAGAGACCATGTTCTGCACCAAAAGTCTTCCTAGGGCTACCTCCCATGTAAAACCTCATGTTTTTATGCATGTGTGATTTATTATCAAACACGACACTGGTCATGTGCCTTAAACAACTAAAACATCCTAATGAGGTCAGCGTGTGGTAAAAGACGTATCAAAGGTTTTTTTTTTTCCTGCTTCAACAAACTCAGCCCTATACATGCGGCCAGACGGTCAAGGCGTGCGGTCAAAACGTTCAGACTCGCGCTTCCTCTAAAATTCATGCGCGCATATTTTGGAGACCACAGATAGTCATGTTTTCACCGGCAGCGGTGCGCAAGTGTTTCCTGTTTTGGGCAAAGCCACATCCACAGTAGAGGTGCAGCACTCTCCGACAGCAACCTGACCGCAGTTCCCACAGACCAGAATTGTCGGGGGGGGGTTAGACTTTAAATGTTGCCCAATTGTGGATGTCAATCAGATCTGTCATAATTCATAGTCGTTCACATCTCACAAGGCTTTGATCCATAGATGAATGTCCGAAAGACGTTACCGTGAATTACGCTCGTCTTGTCTGCAGTGCACATCAACACAGCCACTGCGGCTTACCTGGTAAGGTTAATTCGATGCATAGTGAGGTCAGTGGCAATTGCTTTAACTGCTTCTTTTAAACTGTGTTTAGCACTGTTAGTTAGTAGTTTTATTTCAATTAGCTTCTAAATTTACATTTTAGGAATTCATCAGCTTTGTGTAGAAAAAGAATGTTGATGTTGGGGCAGTGAGTAAAGATACAGATTGCTACATTAGCTTTTCAAGCTAAATGCGCCATGTAGCTAAAGCTCGTCCATACCGCCAATTTTGGCTCTCAACACAAAGCACAAATAAAATAAAACACACACTACGACGGCGTATTAGGGCCACGTGTATAATTATATATAATATAATATATAAAAAAATACCAAAACGTATGAATCTGTTTTTTTTCCTCGCAAATTTGCCACTTTATAAAGTGGCAAATTTGCAAGAAAATATATTTCTCTGAATATTGCCCCGACCCTGTTAAAAAAAAATATATATATATATATATATATATATATATATATATATATATATATATATATATATATATATATATATATATATATATATATATACACACATATACACGTTACCTTAATACGCCGTCGTACACACATACAAAATATGACCGAAAAACGGCCCATAACACGGAAGATTGTAAGTTGGTACCCTAGTAAATCAAGGTACTACTGTACTTTGGTCCTCTCAATAAGCAGGGACTCAAGCTCACCAAATGATTTGTTAAAAATAAAAATTAAAAAAAATTGCTGTTTTACTGACTCCGCATTTAGTGTTTTGGTCAACGGGTTGAGGTGGAACTTAACATAATGTGTGTGTGTTTGAGCAAATGGCTCCCTTGTCGACACAGGAAGTGTAAATTCAGTGGTGAGTATGAAGATCATGTAGAATGCCACACGTTTTTCACACGCCGGCCTCAGGTTCTCACACTATACTAACAGAGGGTGGGGAACTTGAGCTGGAAAACACTGATTCATCGAGTCAGTCATCGGAGTGGAGAGCACTTGCAGACATAAGTGCACTTTGGCAATAAGGCTAGAAGGGCAAAAAGGAACAGCGATGACCAAGCTTCAAAACACAGCCTGTGGTTCTCTTGGTTCTAGGTAACAGAACACAGAAAGTGCTCAACAAATAGGTTTTGTGTAGTTGCATGAATAATTGGAATGAAGATATTTTCACTCAGCAAAAATGTCTTCCAATTGTGGCCTCACATTATTAACTCCATTACTAACCATGTCATTGCATGAATGGATTATGCCTACCACTATATGTCACTAGCATAGAAAACAAAACCAAACACTGCTCTGATATAAATAATGCGGACATAAAAGCAATGATGTCATATAGTATCAACTGCAATTAGAAATTCTGGTGGAATTCCAGGACCTACCTCAACATCTTGCAGGTTAAAGTCGTTCTGATCTTTGAAGTTGGCGGCCCCGGCACTCAGCTCCATCAGCATCTTGGCGATCTCGGGCTTGATGGCCGCCGTCAGCCGGCTGGCTGCCTCCATGACGTGTTCCTGCACGTCCTTCAGTTGCATAGCTGCTTTGGAGTAGTGAGAGTTCCTGAACACGCTGCTGAACAGGTCGGTGAGGAAGGCGCTGGCCCGGCAGAACACGTTGAGGGCGTCCAAGTATTTGGAGATGCCCTGCTGGATGTCGGCCACCGCAGTGGTGGGAGAGGCGGAGGGCGGGTGGCAGCCGCCCGTTAGGCCCATGGGCGAGGAGGCCGAGCAAGAGGCGGCCAGTGAGGCGCTAAGGGTCCGGCTCAATTCAGGCATCTGGTACTGCTGGTGCTGTTGGACTTTCTGCTTGGACCCGCCGAGCAAAAAGCGACGCTTGTAGTCCATTTTACTTTGTTGCACACTGCAACAATACATAGGTGGTGCACCAGCACCGGAAGATCCTGTTTCTGTTTTGCTTTTCTCCGCTCCAAAAAAAACAACTCTCGACCACACAAAGAAACGCTCAAAACGCGACAGTCCAGGTCACGTAAAAAGACCACTGAGGAATTCTGCCTGCCGGAGGCTCATCTCAATTCGCCTTGGGGGAATCCAAAGGCAGGAGTGGCGAGCAGAGAGGGCCAGGAGCCAATGTGAAGTGTTTACATGCAAGCCAGCTGCATATAAAGATGCATGCCTCCAAAATTCTGGTTTAGCTTCAAAAACTGATCCTAGAGCCAAGGTTTAAAGTGCATTAGCCTTCCTTTAGAAGATGGGGAAAATAATTCTTCATACAGTCTGTAGCTTTTGTACATATAGAAACCCTTCACTGATGAAAATAGAAATTAATCAAATTGAAAGCAAAAATGAGCGAAACAAAACACTGGTCAACAGCATGGAGGTTAGAAAATGTTTTTTTTTTTTTTTCAAACAAACAAACATGCAAACCAATTCCAGACTGTGTAGATGAGCCGGATCCGGTCCGTCTCAAGGTGCTCCTCTCCAAATGCGCCACTTGGCTCCGTGTGTCCACCACCCCACCAGACGGGCTTCCTGCTTTTCCCGTCCGTGTGCCGGCTGAGGTAGGTGGGACTTGCCCGCGGATGCAGATTACAGCGACAAGAGCACAAATGTATCTGTAAGGCCTCTAGGTCATTTCCTAAGGAAGTGGTAAAAAGAGACAAGAAAGTTAGCAATGTGTCCGATGAGGAAGGATGAGCTTCATTTATGGCCCAAAATAAACTGGGCTGACTTTTCCCACTTAAAAACACGAGGCCAACATTAACTGCTTTGAGTGGACATTACGGTTTTGTTGGATAAACCAGGGTGGAACAAAAAATAAGAACATTTTTGCTTTGCTAACTGTTCGTTAAGTAGTAGTTTAGTAGCTTGGCGGCTGCTGTGACTTGTACTTTTCAAGACAATGACCACCTCAGAGTGTCTATCAGTTCTCGCAAGCGAAGAGACCATTGTTTTGCGAGACAAAGAAAGAAACATTGTCTCAGGCACAATCGCGTCATTCTACCAGCCAGACGCAACCGGGTCTTGCCACTGGACTGAATCTATTCGTTTGTACGCTGGTGTGGACATTCGGTAGCGAGAATATCTGAAGGCAACCAGAATTTTGTTATTTCCTTATTTTTTGGTATAAAAACACAAACTGTGTGACAGTCACATATTCAATATGAATTCATCCTTTCATCATCCGGTCGAAAAAGAACAATAGTACCTGAAATCCAACACAGCGACCAAAGTGGACTACATGGATACAAGGTATTTGGATAGCTGGTCATTCCAAAAAGTGGGAGAAAGGTTTTCACTCCAGTATTTATCTGATTCATCCATTAAAGTGAAAACAAATAATTAATAGATTGATCGATCATTAAAATAGTTAGTTGCGTCCCACACCAATCATATCACACATATATTTGCTAGGTGAAAATTTTCCATCACTATCAGTTTGTGGAACAGACGTTGGTATCTGGTATCACCACGCCGGAAGTGTCTGTGTTTTGGGATGGAAGAGAGCGGGCAAAACACGCTGTCGTCACCACACCGCCTTCTAACACACGCACACACAGACTATATCCCCGACAACATTCCGCCGACCTTCAGACCCCGCTTCCTTTCCCAAACAGCGAACAGCCCTCGCCTGTTGCCGTGTGAGTGGAAAGAGAGAGCACAGGGAAACTGGTGACCTCAGCGCAAAGGGACAAAAGTGACGCTCATTGCGCTTCCTGAAACAGAAAAGGCAATTCAGCTGTACCACAATAACAAAGATGGCACACGTGACCAATTTTTGGGGGGGGGGTTTGCTTTTTCTTTGTGTTAAGGTGGCAGTGAGGGCAAAATGAAAAAGCACAATAAAAAACATCTATCCATTTTCTATTTCTATTATTCTGGAGTCTGTCCCAGCTGACTTCAAGGCAGAAAGGCACCTCTGGACAATTTTGAGAGCCCAGCAAAAACCTACACACATGCAGAAATCATACAAATTCGACAAAGGTCTCAAACCCTAAGGCAGACGTGATAATCACTAGTCTACTATGCTACCTACCTGCGATAACTACCATGGAACAGAATATGGAGCTTACGTTGAAGGCAAGTTGGAATTTGTCTGGCTGCTCAGCGCAGCATTTTTTCAACAGGGAGAGAATGGAAATTGTTACCTCTCTATTACCTGTTCGTCAAGTGTTTACCAAGGGGGAAGTAGTTCTCTTTGTTTTATTAAACAGTGGTTGTTATTACCTTCTGATTCTACATGTATTACAGTTAAAAATGCTTGAAGAGCAATTAAGGAATCACCTGAAGGCTGTCTAATGTGGTGAATGAATTCAATTTGTAATATTTACTGTGAAAAAAAAAAACTAAGTCTTATCGCCGTTAGGTCAGCTTCTTAAAATTTATAATTTACACTTCGACTTTTCCTTTGAGGATTACTAGCATTTTGCAGGCTAGACACCGCATGCTAACCGCGTTAACCCCTTGGAGAATGGAGAAGAGCTAACCAGGGTAAACTGGGCTGACCTGTGAGTCTCAAGAGATTAGCGCCACAGGGAAGCTGCCAGGTGGCCTTCTGTGTTTGTAGGTTGACACACTTTTTAATGCAGCATTAGTCTGAGCGAGGCAAACAGGAAACCTGACCTCAGCTACCTGGAGGCTAATCACACGCCATCATCCACTTTCACACAGGAGGCCACCAAGTCAGTTGCACTTGACTTTTCCTTACTTCGCAACATATACGCTCGATTTAGGAATGAAGTGTATTTTTTTTTTTTCATTGACCGACTCACTTGGTTAAAAAGATGTCTTGGATTAAAGCCTAACTATAGTACAGAAAACATTGTTTCTACAGGGCCATACAGATCGTTGGATGTAGACTCAAGCTGATTTGCCAAGGCGGAGGTCAACACTGCAGTGTTCACGTATCAAGAGAAAATCATCACCAAAGCTAGACTACAATTTTATTAAGTCTTTTATTTTTCCATTTGTGACATAACTGTGGCCACTGAACAAATGAGGTGGTCAGTAGTCTGTGGACTCAGAAAAGCAAATGTTGCTAAATGCTAAAAATGTATGCCAACTATAAAGGAATATGCTTCCCTTCTTATTGGTCAGTCATGCGGATCATGGACTTTACACTTGGCCAGTGAAGAGAACAACGCTTAGAATTAGGTTATATCTAAGTCCAGATCTCCTTCACTGATATTGGCAACAAAGAGACATCGATATCGGTCTGATTTAAGATATCATTGGCGGGTTATGATGTACACACACAGTCTTGAGCTTTACATTTGTCAGATTTACTGTTCCAAAGTAAAACTACCCTGTACTACTTGGCAGAAACTCGTCTTTCTAGAAATCTCAAAGAGGTCGTGGTTATTCCGAGAGTATCGCCACTACCAGTCAACCTCTTGCGGCCCCCCCCCCCAAACTGCATTGGCGATCACACCCAAACAAAAACACATGTGGTGATACGTCCACTTCGGGATCGAGGATCCCGAGCCACCCCCACTGCAGGGGGGCCCTCGGGGGCTAATGTTAGCTCTAACCCTGCGCTCGTGTCAGCTGCGACGGGAAGGGGCTTAAATTTCCTGGAGCAACCTGCCTGTCGCCAGAGACAAAAATGTAATAGCCAAAGTATGCTATTGTGTTGAAGTATAATTTACCTGTCACTGTGCCTGGATTCACTTCTTTTTTTTTAAACAATGTTATTTTTGACGCACATCTACTTTGCATTGACTCACTTACATGATGTGTGCCTAGTAACCTTTCCTGAGCGGATGTACACTACACACACTCACATTGGTTTGTTGAGTCATTTGCCTTTCGTTTTCATCCACTCGCACTCGGCCCATCCTCGCTGCTGTGCCAAAGCCAATTCTTTGAGTTTCTGCAGCAGCTACTTTTGAATCGACGCTTGCGTGGCCGTCAGGTAGTTTAATAGGGGCCCGGATGTGGCAGCTGCAACGCATGCTGACAGCTCCTTATCCATCTGCAGCGGCAGACGCGGCAACGCTGCCGTCACAAGGCCGGGCATTAGCTCGCTCATGAAGTCTATTTTGGCTTCCGTGGGCAAAAAAGAAAAAGAAAAAAAGAAACAGCTGCATGCCGCACTGATTTTAGACGCTACTAAAGGTTGGGCTCAAGGGGGGGGTTCTCCCTTACATCTGTTGCCAATGAAGCACAGGAATGTTATTTCCCCACTCAACTCTTGGCCTAATGCAGCTTCAAAAGGAAGGAGCGGTTCAGGAAAAGCAGCAACGCATCCCATGTCGATGTATATAAGAGCTACAGGACTGTGCAAAAAACTTTGGACTTTGTTTTCATTTCAACATGGCAAAACAGTCAAAACATCGCCAAAACTACAAAACTGTTTTTTGTTTTGTTTTTTTCAAAACTGAAACTTTGCAGAAGGCTAACATAGAGGCCAGAGAAATTACATGGGAATCTGGTAAAAAGGGATCTTATTTTCACCATTTCACAGGATTACGGCATCAAAAGTATCATCCACGCACCCTAGAAGGCAGTATAGCCTGTGAGCTCTGTGAGCTAACAGACAATAGTCTTAAGTCCAAAGAAACTCGCTGCCGTAGGAACAGAACTTTACAAACCAAGGACACCCTGTACATGGTTTTCATCATATAGACATGATGTGGTCACGGGAACGTTGCAAAACACAACAAATCTGACAGTGGCTATTACACTAAAAGCACTATTTTGTATCCAACATTCTATGGACCATATTGAGGGTCAAGAGGGTCAACCCAAGACAAGTGCCATGAGCAACTGCGCGACAGGAGCGCCTTTTGCCCCGAGAACACAAGGAGCGTATTGTGGCGGGTCTCTGCATTCCAGCACTCGGAAAAAAAAGAAAACACGCAGCTGTATGACGTGTGCAAGTATAAATAAAGGCCTCGCTACAATTTAACTAGTGCAACAATAGACCGTCTGTGGTCAGTGTCAGGTTACTTCCGGAATAACTGGAGGTGCTAACGTCAGGTTTATAGGTTGTCTGCGACGTATGGTCGCCAGCCCCGTTCTTGTTACGCACGTCGCTGTAAAAAATCCTCACCGGTTGTGCCAAAAGTGCAACAAAAGTGCAGCGAAAGCTACGAAGCAAAACAGCGTCAACCCTAATAGCTGGTATCAGTCAAGACGCTGACCGGGCGGGATAATATTAGGCTAACCTGTAATGTCAGAGCAGCCACTGTAAGTAGCTTATGGCTCCAATAAAAATAGCACACGGGCCACTTTAACAAGAGGCCCCCACAGGTCAGTGTCGCCTCTGCCGCCACATTAACATGCCCGCCCGTATAGAACGTTGGCATACTATGTTTTCTCCAGCACGGTTGATTCTAATCAATCGCAAATGTAACTATTTACAAATTTTCCTGTGCAACCTGTCCTCAGCTATTCCATATAATAAAAATAAAAAAAATACACGTCTGACTATTGTTTTGTGCCAAAAAAACAGCACTACTGCCCTGGGTAATTGGTGTCAATGAAGTACGGTGAAGTAATTTATCAACTGTTCTAAGGTCTTTGTATGTTAGGGAGGAGCTAGTTTAGACAGGGTTGCTTGCTAAGGAAGTAGCTACCGGTGTTAAAAAGCTAAACATAACGGTGTGTCATTACTACCAGACAGTTGCTGTTTCTATGGGTTGTGAAATGGTGAAACGGTGACATACCATACTTAAGGTTTGTTTTCGTTTTTTCCCGAAACAAAATCATCTATACGCCACTCGTAATTTTCACAATTTGTTGTAGGGCTCGGTTCTTATGGCCCATGAATTGGTTCAAATTCACATTCAGTTTCACTTCAAATGACAACATTAATAGTGGTCTCTGGGTGTGGATCCGCTGTGATCCACGGAAGCCTTTGCACAAAGCGCACCTGCCTGTCAGCACTGCGCTGAGAGCAAACACAATTAGCTGTGATATCCTCTCCAGAATAGAAGCGCACAATGGAGTGCGTCCCGGCGGTGGGTTCCATCGAGTATGAGCGGTGTTGAAAGGCGTCGGTCCCGTTCATGAAAGTATGCTGGGGCGATCGGCGGGCATGAAAATGCTTTTGGTAAGCCCGGGCGACGAACGCGGAGGTGGTTTTACCAGCAAAGCCGGGACAAAAGGGAGAATTCTTTCTTGGAACAACAAATTCAAAACCGGTATGTTAGAGTACAAAACGTTCTATTGGGATAGCGATGGAAAAATATAAGTATGAAGTAACAGAGACAGTTAAGTTAGACCCAACCACAGCTCGAGTTCTGTCGGACAACATATCACATAGCCCCGAATTCTGACCTTTGCCTGGAAAAGCAAGAGGAAAAGATGTTTCCTGTTTAAATTAATAAAGATCACCTTACATCACTGCTAAGTTTAACCTTGTGAAAGATCGTCAAGGCTGCCTTGAGTTGGTCAAAAACATGAGAAAAAAAACTAAGACAGAAAAGCAGAAAGGGAAGGACTAGGGACATGTAGAACAATCTAGTCGGCTTGGCTGCAACCAACAGAGACGATGTTGACTCAGTCTCAGCTGGTTAACGCTTGGTCTAAAGAAGAACAAGATGCTATATTGTTGTTGTAATATTACGACAGTAAAATTCCAACAGAAAATCAAAGGCTAAGGTTAATACAATGTCATACTTTAGTATAACTTTGGCAAACAATGAAAGAGTCAATGTTTTTTACATCATACACATGACATTCTTTTGGGGATTTGCAAATGTGTTAAAAACACATTTTTCATAATATTGCACACACAAAAATCTGGATAAAAAAACACTGTTTTTTATGAGATTGAAGGACTTCTACTTAAATTGAAATAAATGTGATCTATCATATTAATTATAGAGCCTTAAGCGGAAATGTAACCATCCATATAAGGGGATGTGTTAATTTTGACAACCTCCTATTAAAATGATGACTTGTTTATAATATATTGCACTTTTTTCACAAAAAAATATATAATTTCCTAATATTGCAATTATGCTGCGATATGGTGACTTTTACAAAAATAATTTTGAAAAAAATCTGAAGAAACTTCTTACCACTGCAATTTTATTGCCTAACTCAACTTTTGACTTATTTCAAATGTACCCCAATGCACTACACATTTGCTCTCATATGACTTAAATTCATGTGGGAATTCACTTAATAGTGCAAACTTTCTTCCTGTTCATTTTTTCCCCATAACATTGAATTTTTCTCACAACTTAATTTTTTCACTCTTTTTTTTTTTAATGTTTTTTTTATGCATTTTAGCTCACATTAGCTGTTTTTTTTATTCCTTTCTCTAGCTAACGCATCGAACAAAACAAAAAAGCAAAACATCCGTGAAAACGCCAGCCTCAATTAGACCGTGTAAGCTGAGATCATCTGCAGCAAATGCTGGAATTCCTTGCATCTAATAATATCGTGGCCCCGGGGCAAAGCGGACCCTTCCCCCAACCTTGCCTGCCGGGAGATGCCGCTGCGAATAATGTGCAGAGGGGAGGGTTGCCCGGCAAGCAAACATCACTCAGGTGCACAACACATGACAGTGTGCGCAAACAGTGAGCTTGTGACTGGTTGGTCACCTTGGCCGCACACGGATGAGGCGGGCGCGAGGTCACGTGTTGAAACGCAGAGAAAACGAGCGACGGGACTTCGAGCGCAGCGCTGAATCAGCCCGTCGCTCGGGAGGAGAATGGGCTGAAGGCGAGACAGGAATTTTGCAGAGCAAAGCGCGTATTTCCACGGTGACACAGCTGTGGCAGATGTCAACAAGTGGGCTGAGTGAGCGAGGCCCCGCTTTTAGTGGGGAGTCTGTGCAAAGTCAGCAAAAAAGATGACAAAGGGACAAGAGTGAATGGTATGGCAATGTAGAAATACTGACATTCATTGGCTAAAAATTACAACTTTTTTTGAGGAATATTGCAATTTTATTGTTGTAAAACTATTGCAACTTTGTTTGAATAATTTTACAATGCCACAAAAGTTTACTTATTATCATTTTTATTTTAGTATTAAGTAGTTAACAGTAATAATTGGTAATATTGCTGATTTTGTGGGAATATTGTGACTTTCACTTGTTAAAAATTGCATTTTCATTTAAAAAAAATACCACTTTTTTCTCATAACATTGGCATTTTTTTCTCTGAAAAAAAGACTATTTAATTTGAATCCTTTATAAGGGAAATTCAACTCTATGTAATATTTTTTCCTCACAGAAAGACAACTTTTTTCCTCACAATTATTGCAATTCTCTGTTATAAGATTGCAACTTTATTTTAATAACTACACATGATTTTTCTTTTCTTTCTGGTCTTCTGGTTTGAGATTACCCAACCAAGTAAAATTCCGAAAAGGCGTCTTGTGATCCATTTCAACACGTCTCAAAAAGCACCTCATGAGGGCGTAAATCTGAGTCTAATGGTAACGCACCTATTGAGGAGACTCGCGCCACCCAACCTATCGAATTGTGTTTACTAGCTATTCACTCTGCATCAATTCATTATTCTGAGATGCATTTGTCTTGACTTGGTCAGCAGGGTGACCAATCAGGTGTTAGGACCTGCCCACCAAACTTTGATGGGTGAGTTTAACAGATAAAATAAATTTGTGAAACACCTCAACAGTGACCATGAAATAAATATATATATATATAATGGATGTGAACTGCCTAGCACCTGGCGATTCGATTCGTATCACGATTCATTGGTCACGATTCGATAACGATTAATCCCGCTACGAATCTATATATTTTGTTTTATTATATACTATTGCGATTTTTTAAAATAAAATTTAGAAAATACTAATCAGTAAACCACTGCATTTAATAAACAGGTTGCAGTCTGTTTCATGTTCAAACAGCACTGAAATAAAATATTAAGGCTTAATGTTCCATTAATATAACATTCTTCCATGCTTAATGTGTGAATCCTAACCATAAGTAAGACGTTTTGTTGAATATTCCCCCCAAAAAATTGATGTTTAAAAATCGATTCGGCCGCATATCGAATCGATTCAAAAATTGCGCACTGTAATATCGCGATATATTGCTGAATCTTTTTTTTTCTAACACCCCTATACATATACAAGTAATCATAGGTAATTTCATTAATTAATGACACATTTATTTATTTAATGGTGTATTCTTTTATTTAAATTTTGGCACTTTTGGTCCTCCATAAAAAGGCACCAAAGCATTGCTTATATTGCTTTTGACCTGAGCACAGAAATGGCAAATAGGTGAGTGAAAAGGGTTACGAAAAAAATGTGAATGGTGAACCATAGAATATCAAATGATTTACTGCTTTAAATTATGGGTAGACGTGAAAATGAATGCATATTGTCTCCTTTAAAGTGGTAGTCACATCTTAAGTGCCTTTACAGTTCTAGATATATACAGTCTGTCTGGCTCTGTCGGACTCCAAAAGAGCAAAACAGGAAACACATTCCACATGTTTTCATGGCATATTTCATCTTCAGGTGGCCAGGAGTTATGTTTACAGCTCACAGACGAGGGTTTACATTAGGTTATTCTTAATGGTGGCTCACTACAGTGTGGAATGGAAAGCGTCGTTAGAGCGCTTGTGTCCATTTTGTATGAGGCGATAGTTTTAAAACAGACGAGATCACTATTTAGCAGGAATCCTCCACTCGCCGGTTTCACCGAAACTCCGGCCGGCGGCATCACGCAGCTATGAATAATAATAGCGTATTACTATTGACAACCCAGTCACCCTTTGTCTTGCTATAAAGCAAAACACACACGAGTGTCATAAAGGCAGAGACAGCCTATTTGCTGATTCATTTAAATCAAACGCTATTAGTTAGTTAGCCGCGAGCTAACATCAAACACGAGTGTGCTAACTTGTCTTAAACTCCCATGTATATAAGCGATGAGCAAGTCCACAATTAACCAGGTCCATTATCGGACACGAGCCTCGCTAACAATTAGACTTACACAATTACGATACTCGATTAATAAACACACTTTTACCTTCCTTCATTCAGCAAACCGTTGTCAAGACGACGAGGTCCCTCGAAGCAAATTTGATGGCGTGGAAAAATATAAATAACCAACACGAAATCGCTCCTCCCCTCTTGAGCCAAAAGTGGGTGGTTTCGATCGGAAGAGAGACAAATATGTTCAAAATTGACAGTTTTAGCTTCTCAACAGTATGGCATAGCTCAACAGAAGCCTGTCACGGAGACGTAAGTGGCTATAAGTTGTCAATCGTGAAGTGGGGGGTGAGCGAGGGGGGTTGTGCGTCCGATAATGGGCGCAAGGATGTTTCATGTGTACTCAGTGGTTTTAGCGACATAGCTACGTGGGGCTAATGTTAGCTTGCCCCTGCTAGCCTCTCTGCGACACGACTGAAAAGCATTAGAAAAGCACGACCGATAAAAACACAGTAATGCTCCACAAACGCCAGCTCAATACGATATAAAGGGGATAAATATAATAAAATTGAATGAAAATGTCAAGGTAGTAAAGAAATAAGGCGCATCGCTTACCATCTCTGGCATCCACCCTCTTTGACAGCGAATCTCCTGTCTGTGTGACGAGTAAGTCAAGTCCGATGTAATAAAAGCAAACACTTCCGGTGAACGTTTCACAATAAACAGTGAGCGAATTTTCTATCTGTGAGCGTGTCAAGATGGTCGAAAAAAAATTCCGGTGAATATTTCACAGTAAAACAAGAGCTAGGCTGGTCATGTGATTACAGTACAGTACATTTTGCTGTTTTGTTTAAGACAGCAATGTGTGTTATTAAAATGCAATTTAAGTAAATTGTTGGTAATAAACTAAAACCGAGGCTGATATATGAATTACAGTACTAGTTAATCAAACGGTCAGGTCGTCACAAAGACTGAGGCTTTGTCGCTCTCTAACGTTGAATCAAGACTACTGCAGCAGGTTTGATTAAATTTGGGCAAACTGACGATAGGGGGCGTGCTGGTCCATAAATTCCACCAGCAGGGCATCATTTTGCACCTGTAGAAATGTTATTATACTGTAATTGTATGTCCAATTATTATCGTTTAAAAAGTTAATGAGGGATATTGAACATAATAGCTGCACCCGATTTTAGCCTGTTATGAACCTGCCTGTTATTCCGCATATGTTTGTAACGGGAATGGATTTCAGAGTTTGTATTGTTCTACTTTTACTTCAGTAAAATAGTTAAATCATCTTTTACTAGAGTATTTTTTTTCTATTTGTAGGCCTACTTGTACTTAAGTACCGAGTAACTATACTTTTGACACTTAGCGCCCAACATGCGCACACCCTGGAGGACACACAGGGCGGGTGGGAGTGAGGGAGGTGGGGGTTGACATGCATGCACCAGCTCTGAATATAGTAAGAGTAGGAGGAGCCCGTGTGACCCCTCAAAAAGCTTTTGCGCTCACCCCCTCGACACCCACTCAGCCCACCTCCGGACTCAGCAACATGGGACTCACGCAGGACCCCGTCTTCCAGCGGCTGCAGCAATGGTACACGGCTCACGCCTTGAGCCTCAACATGAGGCACATGTTTGACGGCGACAAGGAGAGGTTCCACAAATTCAGGTAGGAGCCATCCCTAATAAACAGGCCTCTTCTGCTACATCATTTTTTGCGTCCGAAGTGAGGAACTTGAGTCACATGACTTGACACGAGTCAGACTTCAGTTAGTAATTTTAGAACGTGGGTTGATGTGTTCTGTGACTCAGCTCATTCCTCCAACTTCAAATACTTTTTTTTTCACTATGAGAGAATTGAAATGGCATTAATCAAGTCAACCAAAAAGAGCCCCGATTTTTAGCTTGATGGCAATGTACTGTAAAAGCATTAGTTTTATAAAGAGTAATGACTCTATTTACAGTAAGCTACATGTTGGATGTGCCTTTAAAGGAGAAGTCAACCTTAAGCATTTCTTGACACGTGACCTCACTGAATATGACATCACAGTTGCTCAGGCAACGACCAATCACAGCTCACCTGCTTTCTGAAGCTGAGCTGTGATTGGTTGTTACCCGAGCAACTGCGATGTCATTTTCACTCGACAGCAACTGGCAAAATGGCCGCCTTCTGATATTGATAAAAATGGCTGGATTTCGCTGCTTAACTTAACTATTTAGACTAGAAGATATTATTGTCAAGAATTTTTTAGGGGGGTGATTTCCCTTTTATGGGGTGTGGCCTAATGAGTGGCATCAGGAGCTGGAGTCGGGTTTCCTGAGTTGTGGCCAATAGCAGCTCGTTGCAATTGTTTTCATTACGTATTTGTGTGTTTCAGCCTGATTGTTGTTTTTAATAAAAACAAAAAACGCTGAAACATGCATGAGCGACTGTATGGGTCTCCTTGCCCATATGTCCAGGCTCCATTTTTTTTTTGTTGTTGCATGAACTGATGAAGCCTGAAACGACCTGGATGAATAAAAAATTCTGATTTGCTCCCACCTCTGGTTTGTGCAGCCTCACACTGCAGACCGACGACGGCGACATCCTCCTGGACTACTCCAAGAACCTCATCACCGAAGAAGTCATGAAGATGCTGGTTGAGCTGGTAAATTGTCACGATTGGGGGAAGGACAAAAAAAATCCCAGCATTTTCGGTGTCCTTTAACGCACCGCGTGGTTTGTCTTTGGCAGGCCAAGTCGAGAGGCATTGAAGCGGCCAGGGAGACCATGTTCGCCGGAGACAAGATCAACTTCACTGAGGTGCTCACTGTTTTCTTATCATTCTTGAGTTCCGGGGCTGCTTTGCTACATCCGGAACAAAGCAGTGTCTTGAATATGTACAATATAATCTCAAGACTGTCAGTCATTAGTTCAATGATCTTTTCAGGCATTTAGGATTAGCAGGGTACATATTCTGTAGTGAATTGCCCTGTGTGAAATAGCTTGGTCTCAGCCAAAGGTCATAGGTCGCCCAACAGGATAAAGAGCCAACATTGAACATCTGTAGAAGGAGTTTTGTGAATCGTGGTTGAATCTTATGTATGAAACGTGTTGTAGGGTCGCGCTGTGCTTCATGTGGCTCTGCGAAACCGCTCCAACACTCCCATAATGGTGGACGGCAAAGATGTGATGCCGGATGTTAATAAGGTTCTGGACAAGATGAAGAACTTCTGTCATGTGAGTTCAATGTCAGAGCAAATCATTTGTAAAGAAAAAGAGTCAAGTCACATTTGTGTGTTTTTTTGGTGTGTTTTGTTTTTTGTTTTTTGCAGAGGGTTCGTAGCGGTCAGTGGAAGGGCTACACGGGAAAGAGCATTACAGATGTGGTTAATATCGGAATAGGGGGGTCGGATCTTGTGAGTATTTGAACTTTTTCATAAATGAACCTAAAATGCACTTTATAATTTGTTTTTCTCAACTTTTGAATGAAAATGGCCAAATCTGCCATTGACAGCTATAGACGTCAAAAATTCATTTAAACTATTTCTATTAATTTCACTTTTTTTCCCCCACTTTTGCTAACAAGAGTATGAAAACCTGGAAAATCAATTATTGTAAATTTAAGAACAGATATAAAATTTGTGATTAATCGTTCGTTAACTAGTGAAGTCATGTGATAATTACAATTTAAAAAATGTAATCGCCTGACGGGCCTAATTAAAAAAATATATTAAAAATAAGGGGCGTTTAATCGTAATTAATTGCATGATAATTTTATATCTGTTATAAATGTACAATTTAAAAAAATCTAGGTTTTCAAAAAAAAAGAAAAATGTTAAACTAATAGAAATAGTTCACATGAATTTTTGACGTGTATAGTCGTCAATGACAGTGAATGAGTTAATAACAAAATTCACAGATGATTGTGATAATTACAATTAAAAAAATGTAATCGCCTGACGGGCCTAATTAAAAAAATATATATTAAAAAATAAGGGGCGTTTAATCGTAACTAATTGCATGATAATTTTATATCTGTTATAAATGTACAATTTAAAAAAAATCTAGGTTTTCAAAAAAAAAAAAGGAAAATGTTTAACTAATAGAAATAGTTCACATGAATTTTTGACGTCTATAGTTGTCAATGGCAGTGAATGAGTTAATTACAAAATTCACAGATGATTGTGACAATTACAATTAAAAAAATGTAATCGCCCGACGAGCCTAATTAAAAAAATAAAATAAAAATAAGGGCCGTTTAATTGTAATTAATTGCATGATAATTTTATATCTGTTATAAATGTACAATTTAAAAAAATCTAGGTTTTCAAAAAAAAAGAAAAATGTTAAACTAATAGAAATAGTTCACATGAATTTTTGACGTCTATAGTCGTCAATGGCAGTGAATGAGTTAATTACAAAATTCACAGATGATTGTGATAATTACAATTAAAAAAATGTAATCGCCCAACAAGCCTAATTAAAAAAATAAAATAAAAATAAGGGCCGTTTAATCGTAATTAATTGCATGATAATTTTATATCTGTTATAAATGTACAATTTTAAAAAATCTAGGTTTTCCAAAAAAAAAGAAAAATGTTAAACTAATAGAAATAGTTCACATGAATTTTTGACGTCTATAGTCGTCAATGGCAGTGAATGAGTTAATTACAAAATTCACAGATGATTGTGATAATTACAATTAAAAAAATGTAATCGCCCGACGAGCCTAATTAAAAAAATAAAATAAAAATAAGGGCCGTTTAATTGTAATTAATTGCATGATAATTTTATATCTGTTATAAATGTACAATTTTAAAAAATCTAGGTTTTCCAAAAAAAAAGAAAAATGTTAAACTAATAGAAATAGTTCACATGAATTTTTGACGTCTATAGTCGTCAATGGCAGTGAATGAGTTAATTACAAAATTCACAGATGATTGTGATAATTACAATTTAAAAAATGTAATCGCCCGACGAGCCTAATTAAAAAAAATAAAAAATAAATAAGGGGCGTTTAATCGTAATTAATTGCATGATAATTTTATATCTGTTATAAATGTACAATTTAAAAAAAATCTAGGTTTTCAAAAAAGAAAGGAAAATGTTTAACTAATAGAAATAGTTCACATGAAGTTTTGACGTGTATAGTCGTCAATGGCAGTGAATGAGTTAATTACAAAATTCACAGATGATTGTGATAATTACAATTTAAAAAATGTAATCGCCCGACGAGCCTAATTAAAAAATAATAATAATAAATAAGGGCCGTTTAATCGTAATTAATTGCATGATAATTTTATATCTGTTATAAATGTACAATTTAAAAAAAAATCTAGGTTTTCAAAAAAAAAAGGAAAATGTTTAACTAATAGAAATAGTTCACATGAAGTTTTGACGTGTATAGTCGTCAATGGCAGTGAATGAGTTAATTACAAAATTCACAGATGATTGATTCATGATCCAAGGATGGCAAAATGATTTTTTTGCAACCAGATAATTATGAATGGGAGTCTTCTAAACATCCGTCTTTGGAGATGTGATAAGAGCAACCCCTCCATTGTCCCGAGATCGCCGACGCTTTTCAAAACTTCAAGATAGCAACGTGCTTGGCGGGTTGCCAAAATTAGGTTTCCGAGTGTAATCTGCGTTTGCGCTCTGCTCAGCGTTTTGAATTTGGGAGCGAGCTACGCATTGTTTTTCAACTTGATTTTCCTCGTCGTACTAAGACAATCATTCTACAAGAAACGCATCTAATTGAACCAGGAAATGCATTCATGAATCAAACACCTGTTTTGAATGATGTCGTAGAAACCGCCGACTTGTAAAGAAAGAACTGAAATATTGTTTAACACTTTTAGAAGCGCTTTGAAAAGTTTGAAGGTCAAATGAAGTCACCTGGAAAGTAGTGTCAAGTAACGTCTTGTGATGTGTTCTGGCGAATGGCAGGGACCCCTGATGGTGACGGAGGCCCTGAAACCGTATTCCAAGGACGGGCCCGCCGTGTGGTTTGTGTCCAACATCGACGGGACGCACATCGCCAAGACGCTGGCGCAGCTCAACGCCGAGACCACCCTCTTCATCATCGCCTCCAAGGTACTTTGCGGGTTTGCAAAGACAATTTAGCAAAGAGTTGAAAAGTCCTGACGATCCTAAAAAGTCAAATTAGAGACCTCGATGAAACTTAAAGTATGTTTTTCCTAAAACATCAGGGACTATTTGGATTTTTTTGAATCCAAGTGGGATATGTCTAACTTCCAGGTTCCCACCTTCCTCGAATGCAGCATAAGTCTAGCAAGAATGTCCTTCGTTTTTGTCAATTAATATCATACATGAGCTTTCGCGGTTCATTTGAACTCATTCACTGCCATTGACGGTTATAGACGTCAAAAATTCATTTGAACTATTTCTATTAGTTTAACATTTTTTTCCCATTTTTGTTAACAAGAGTATGAAAACCTATCTTATTTTTTTGTACATTTAGAACAGATATAAAATTTGTGATTAATAGTTCGTTAACTAGTGAAGTCATGCGATTAATTACGATTAATTGAATTTTAATGGCCTGATGCCCCTATTATTTTATAATCTTTTCTTTAAAAAAAAAAAAAAAGATTATTTAAAAAAAATTAAAAGAAAAGATTATAAAAAAATAGGGGCATCAGGCCATTAAAATTCAATTAATCGTAATTAACTCACGATTAATACCAAATTTTATATCTGTCCTAATACAATAAAAAAAAATCTAGGCTTTCATGCTCTTGTTAACTAAAGTGGGAAAAAATGTTAAAGTAATAGAAATAGTTTAAATGATTTTTTTACGTCTATAGCCGTCAATGGCAGTGAATAAGTTAAATGTATTTATTTCTGTATTTTGTTTTGCATTTTTATTTTTAAAGAATGGAAGTCAAACAATCCTTTGAGGATTGTACTTTACTTTATTACATAATACTTAGTGACCTTACCTTGCACTTGACAAATACTCTCTTCATATGTAAAAAAAATTAATAAAAACTACTTATTTTCGAGAAACCTATTTAAAAAAACAAACAAAAGTCAAACAGAAAAAGCTATTAAAAACTATTATGAAAAATCCAAACACATTTAGTGTCCCGCACATCTAACGTATATGTCTTCCATTTTTGTCATCTTGGTGATTTTTGTCAGACCTTCACCACTCAGGAAACCATCACCAACGCTGAGTCGGCCAAAGCGTGGTTCCTGGAGCACGCCAAAGACGTACGTGAGTGCGAGCTCAGACAGCAGCCAGCTGTGCCGTTCACGTTGGGTAAACAATAACCGCTGACCGTTTTGTCATTTCTCCACAGAAAAGCGCAGTGGCCAAACACTTTGTCGCTCTTTCCACCAATGGCGTAAGTCCCCCACATCTATTTCAAACCTAGCTAGCTACATCCCCAGCTAATTGTGGCCCTTCCGTCTTCCAGCCCAAAGTGAAGGACTTCGGCATCGACACGGAGAACATGTTTGAGTTCTGGGACGTGAGTGCTCTTTCCGTATGGCGACTATATTTAAGCAGAACTTTCAAGCCCACAGCTGGCGGGTAATCAGAGGCCTCCCACACGGTTATTATTGGTGGTGACCTTCTCCCCGGCAGAGGTTACTGGACAAGCTGACACATAGATAAAGGTCACAGGGCTGTGTTGGTTGCTATTTTAAGTGCTGCGGCGGCGGCTACATTAAGGCCTTTATGTCGCCATGTCACGTTTTGATTTGTGTATGAATGCGTTTGTTCAATTGTGTTGCGTTTTGTACTTTCAGTGGGTTGGGGGACGTTTCTCCTTGTGGTCAGCGATTGGAATGGCCATCGCCTTGCACATTGGTACGTACATTACAAGTTATGTGGCCTTTTACTGGGCAAGGAACCATATTGACAGGATATTTTTCTAAGACGCTAAATAAAATAAAACATTACATATAAAATGCAATGATAATTTATAATCGCATAGAATAAAAGAAAAGTCTCAAACTGTGGACTATAAATAATATTAACAATTACAATAAAAATGGAAGTAATTAAAAGGCTATCATCCAGTTTTACATTAAAGATAAAATCATAATTATAAATGTTATTTTTATAATCTTATCTTTCACATTCATTTATTTATCCATTTTCTATACTATTTGGACAGTGGGTATATTTATTTAAATTAAAAAGTATAACAAAATATTACAATTGGATTTTCTTGAATTGATTTTAGTTATAATAATGATATTTGTATTGTTACATATAATAATTCTTATTTATTATAATTAAGCATCATTATTATATTATCTTCTATAATGTATAATTATTTTCTCATTTGATTATTTTTATAATACGATAACAATAATACAGAATTTTATATGTACGTGAAACTATTCCAGCTATTATAAAATATATTCTGTATACATCATACATACAAACAGTATATTAAAATTTTGTATAATAGAATATAAAATAAAAATGTACTAGCTCTAATACATAATTCAATTCGAAAATAATTTTAATTAAACAAAAGTATTATATTACAAATTTAAGTTATTAATTCTTGCAAGGTGTTACAACAATAATTTTCTGTGAGCTAACATTATTGATTATTATTATTTCACTATTAGCTATGATTTAAAAAAAAAAAAAAAACATTCCTAATTATATATTTTGAGTTGCAATAAAGGATGAAATCTGAGCGCCATTTTTGCAACATGACACCAACCAAGAAGCAACATGCTCTTATTTTGACACCTTTTTTCCCCTCTTCATTAGGCTTTGACAACTTTGAGAAGCTCCTGGCAGGCGCGCACTGGATGGTGGGTCATCCACAAAGGTCAATGTTACATACAGAGAAAATAATAATCTTCATATTTTTTAAATGCATCTCTGCAGGACAACCACTTCCGCACGGCTCCCCTGGATAAAAACGCTCCGATGCTGTTGGCCCTACTGGGCATCTGGTACATCAACTTCTTCCACACGGAGACCCACGCCCTGCTGCCCTACGACCAGTACATGCACCGCTTTGCCGCCTACTTCCAGCAGGTTAACGCCTACACTACAAAAAACAATAAAAAAAAAAAAGATACAAGATACAACAGAATTTGTGTTATACAATATAAGTCGCTTTTGAACATGTTCAAAATTCAACAAAAACGTCAGCAAACATCTTTGCAACCATTTGCAACCTTTAACAACCCGTGATAAACATTTGCATTCAGTGAGAAACCCCCTCGTACTGATGCATGTTTCGGACGCAGGGCGACATGGAGTCCAATGGCAAATACGTCACCAAACATGGCGCTCGAGTAAATTATCACACCGGACCCATCGTGTGGGGCGAGCCGGGCACCAACGGGCAGCACGCCTTCTACCAGCTGATCCATCAAGGTACCCGCAACTCAACGCACGGCTCCATAACACCAAGACCATTCGGATGATGTCACTGTGATGATGCGCTTGTAACTCAGGAACGCGCATGGTCCCGTCCGACTTCCTCATCCCGGCACAGTCGCAGCACCCCGTCAGGAACAACCTGCACCACAAGGCAAGTGCGCATGAGCCAACATCAGCTCAGTGGTGTCAGAAGTGGGAGCTCTCAGCCATTGGAAGGCAAACTCCAACTATAACAATACATATCGTTGTTGGAATGCACATTTCTATAGTCAGATAGGGAGGGGCCACTCAAATTGGTGTCAGAAATGGGATCCACCATGCATTTCAATCCAAAATATAACCACAACAAAAACACGCTCCTATAACAAACATTTCAGAATGGACTGTGCTCCAAATCGAAGTGGGATCCATCAGCCATTGCATTGCAAACTATAACAAAAAAACAAAAACATAATTGCTTCTCAAGTCAGATGAGGCCGCTCACCACATTGGTGTCAGAAGTGGGTTCTGACTGTTAGCCATTGAAATGTTTAGTGGAATCATAAAATAAATTATCTTAGTTAGAATGCACAGTCCTCTAGCCAGGTAGGGTGGTGCTCCAAATTGGTGTCAGAAGTGGGATCCATCATGCATTTTAACCCAAGATATAACCACAACAAACATCACAACATGTTATAACACACATACATACCTTTAGTCAGAAAGGGCCACTATCCAAATTGGTGTCGGAAGTGGGATCCATCAGCCATCATAGTGCAGACTATAACCACAACCATAAACATAACACATGCTTCTCAAGTCAGATGAGGCTACTCGCCACATTGGTGTCAGAAGTGAGATCAGACATTCATAAAATAATCATTATCTTAGCACAGTCCTCTAGTCAGATAGGGCGGTGCTTAAAATTTATGTCAGAAGTGGGATTCACACATAGCCACAACAATAAACATCTTTTTGTCAGAACACATTATTCTCGAGTCATATTGGGCCTCTCACAAATTTGGTGTCAGAAGTGTGATCTACCACCTATTTAAATGCAAACTACAAATACAAAAAAAGACACCCCCTAGTTACGAAGCATGATTTTCCAGTCAGAGGGTCGCTTGGAAAAATGGTGTCAGAAGTGGGGTCCGTCCATTGATGCACAAATTTGAGCATTCTACACTACATTATTGTAATGCATGACTATCAAATGTCTCTGAAACAATGCTGTGGGTTCTGCAGATCCTGGTGTCCAACTTCCTGGCCCAGACGGAGGCTCTCATGAGAGGGAAGACCACCGAGGAGGCCCGCAAGGAGCTGGAGGCCAGCGGGCTGACTGGGGAGGCTCTGGACAAGATTCTGCCGCACAAAGTGCGTCACAACCACACACAGCATAACTCATCCGCTTTTCTCATGTCATACTTCCTGTTGTGTACTTGAAGGTGTTCCAAGGAAACCGGCCCACCAACTCCATCATCTTCAAGAAACTGACCCCTCACACACTTGGCGCTCTCATAGGTGAGAACAGATGTGACGGTGTCAGAAGTGGGGATCTGTAACTATTGCTATTGTTATTGACGGGGCTCAGAAAAATCACTCTTACACACGTTTGCACCAAATTGGTGTCAGAAGTGGGATGACACAAACTCAGAACTGAGCATTATTGTTGTTATGAAATGAAGCAAACAGCTCTATGCTCTAAGAAACACTGGCAGAAAACATGATTAGCCCCACTTCTGAATCCACTTTGGTGTCAGAAGTGGGATCAGTCGATCATTGCAATGCATACTGCAAACGATACACACAATAATAAACACATTCTTGATCGAACGCACATTTCTCACAGTATTGCTGACGCCAACTTCAGAAGTGGGAAAACACGAGTGTAGAATCCAACTTCTGACTCCACATTGGTATCAGAAGCGGGATCGTCATTGCAATACAAACTACAACCACAACAATAAACATGTCCTTGAGTTTCTCAAGAGTGATGGGGCCACCCACGAAGTTGGTGTCATAAATTGGATCCATCCATGGGTTATATATTCTAATACCAAGTAGGCGTTAGAAGTGGGATCCATTTATTCTGCAAACACACAAGTGAGCTATGTTATCCTTGGAATAGCTCCATAGTTATCAAACATGAGTTTAAATTATTACCTATGATGGTGGCGTCAGAAGTGGGGTTATTTTTCATTTAAATAATTAAAAAATGTGTGTTTTTACAGCTATGTATGAGCATAAGATCTTCATCCAGGGTTTGATGTGGGAGATTAACAGCTTTGACCAGTGGGGGTGAGACCCTTTTTTTTTTATTCCACTCAGTTTGAAAGTTGATTCCATGTGATTTTATTATGAATATTATATTATTTATTATTATATTTCAATAACGATATGCCGTGTGTTACTAGAGTGGAACTGGGCAAGCAGCTGGCAAAGAAAATCGAGCCCGAACTGCAGGACGCCGCCGAAGTGCACTCCCACGACGCGTCCACCAACGGACTCATCAACTTCCTCAAAAAGAACTTCGCCTGAGATTTGTGCTCTCGTCATGATTGTTAATATCATTTTCACTGTGCACGTTTGTACGAATTAAAAAAAAAAAGGGACTGAATGCTGCTGCGTATTTGTTTTATGTTTGACACAATCACAAATCAATGAATGTGATTGCTGACTGCACTGTATTTTGGTTTGGTTTGATGAACATATAAACATAAACACATTACAAGTATAAAATACAAGATGAAGTAACAAAAAAAAAGGAAAATAATTCGTCAATAATATCATAGTTTACATGTTCAAAATGGAGTAGGAAGAAGTTTAAAAAAAGGGAGGGTCAATTTATCCACTAGGTGGCAGTAGAGCACCGGTTGCATACTGACAGTAAAGCAGCCAGCAGTTCAAAATTTCATCATGCGACTCGGAAACTCACAATAATTTAGACTGGAAAAATAATAAGGTTCATAATCCATTAATCCATCCATCCACTGATTGAAATACTATAATACTAAATATATTGTAAATTAAGGTCATTCCTTTTTTTAACATTTTTTTTTTTACGATTTTTCTTACTTTCTCAAATTCATTCAGGACATATCGGAACTACTTCTCATTTGCCTCGTTTCCACTTTTTCATTATTCCATTATTTTCGAAGACAAAATTCTAAATTTAATGCAGAAATGTCATGCCGTTCAGAATACCCATGGAATTATTTTTCCCATTCCAAAACAAAATGTCCACATTTATACAGACATTTTACGAATTGAGCTCACCCTTCCACATTTCTCAACCTATTCTCAAACCATTCCAACTTCCAAATGTTCAGTTTATACAGGACATCTTGGGAATCATTTTTCACATTCCAATACTTACCACTTTTTCACTCCTTCCTTTCTCAACCGATTCCATCTTAAAAGTGCTGCATTTGCTTTCCAGTGTCAGGTTTAGCATATTTTCTGTTAGCATTTGAGGCATTCCCATTTGCACTAATCCACAAATACAGGGGAAGATGTGAAATACAGCTGTAGTTATCAATCACGTTGCTTTTGGAAAATGTGATGCTAATCGTTCTGTGTACATTACAGTTTCACATTTTACATTTCACTTCATTCGAAGACAAACTCTTGCATCAGGTGTCGTGAGATCATACAGGTGTACCTAATCAAGTGGCCTATTTTTGTCTCCGCCGGCTAGTGAATAGCCAATGTGAGGAGAAACGCAAGAGGGGAAAAAAAAGAAAAAAAGAAAGAAGCCGTTCCAGACTCTGCTGTTTTTTTTCTTCAGGGCGGTTGCCAGGCAACAATACTTAGCATGAATCCTAACTTGTTCTTTTATGTCTGCTGCCTCTGAAAAAAACTAAACATGCACTTGTTACTCTCTCCGTGCAGTTGAACCTTTTGTCAATTTCTTTGTAAATCAACAGCTGTGTGTTTAATTTTCTAAACGTATTTGGGGCGGGGGGGGGGGGGGGGGATGTGTTTTTTTTTTTTTGTTTGTTTTTTTACTTTTGCAAGTGAAAATTAATCCACTTGTTTTCATCCATCTCAGGGGGCGACCATTTTGCCACTTGTTGTCAACTGAAGATGACAGAGTTGCTCAGGGCTCAGCTTGCAAAAGTCACATGACCAAACACAGAAAACAGGTGAGCCGTGATTGGTTGCTACCTGAGCAATTGTGATGTCATTTTGATGTCATGGATAAAAACGGGTGGATTTTGCCACTTAATTCGTATTCCACAAATGTAATATTAATCAGAAAGCAGTATTAAGTATAGACTACAGGTGGCACATAAAATATAATTATTGTAAAAAAATTTTTTTTACTTGACTTCCCCTTTCACCTTTTTTTTATTTTATTGATACTTTTTTTTTAAAGTTTTTTTTTTTATTACTAATTTTCCAAGTTTGTTTAATTGTGTTTTTATTTTGCACAATACTTTTTTGTAGTATTACATCATATACCCTATTTTTCTATTTTGTAATTGATATTCCCTATACATCTCAACTTCTTTTAATTTTTAAAACTTTATCTATATTTTTTTGATTGCTTTTAATTATTTGCATTTTTTCTATTTATTTACTTTTGCTTCAAATTTGTGTTTATTTTTGTAACTTACACTTTTGCCTATTTTTATTGTTTTTACTTTTTGTGATTTATTTTATACATTGAAAACTTTTTTTTATTGTTTTGTAAATGTTTGACTTTTTTGCTTTGTTCCTTATTGTGAATTTCATTGTACTTTCGTATTTTTCACTTTTTACCTTTGTAAATTACTTTTATGAATTTGTCTTACTGCTTTTTTTTTGTTTCACTTTTGCTTGGTTTCACTTTTGCTTTTGTAATTTTTCTTTTAGGTATTTTATTTTCTATGAATTATTGCGTTAATTTTTGTAGTTAATAAAAAAATTGTAAATCACTTTACTGATTGTACTTGTGTTTTTTTTCTTTGGAGAACACTGAACAGTTTATTTTTTATTTTTTGAAGGATTGCACAAGTGCATTGTTGAACTGTGCCAAGCGCGCTGCAGGTGCGCACCAGGAAGTCAAATGCTAGATTGGGTCTAAGAGTGGGCAGCATTGAAAAAAGTTCCGGTGTGTGCGCGTTCCTGAGATGTTTGCTCAACAATGCAGCCGCGTAGCCTCACATTCCAACTCCTTTATTACAGAGGGAGGTAGGGGCTGTCACCGGTTTCCACGGCAACAGCGCCCCCTCGACCTACACCGCCATCTCTAACTCCCTCGGACAGTCCCCCTCAAGTTCAAATCCTGCCGAAAGGGAGGGCGTTTTCGGGGGTACCTTAGGGAAAGTTGTCGCAAAGCTCCCATGCAGGCCTGGAAAAACAAGGACCCAGGCCTGGTTTTTCCCACGACTCCCGCGGCTATATAAAGACCGAGGTCCCAAGGGTGCTCCTTCCCGACACCGACGTTAGCGCCAGAATTCCACATGATGGCTCCCACGTCACTCACTGGAGGTCTTTCCGAGCATCTGGAAGCACGGAAAGCCACCATCGTTGCAGTCACGACATCAAGAAGTAAACATCTATGTTTCTAGGCTCTACGCCAGGGTATGACAAACAAACAACAAAGTCGCCAAATAAAAAATGTAAATTTGTTTTTTTTGCAATCATACAATCAAAAATACTTCATGAGCACTTTTATAAATGGGGGGTTAAAGGATACTTCAGGGTATCCAAAGATTACCGCAAATAATTTCTTTAAGAAAAAAATAATTTCAATTAGAGTCTCTAAATGTTAAAATATATCTAAGTACATATTAAGCACACAGGTTTATTAACAATATTCAAAATGTACAAAACATTAAATTAACATCAGTGTTTTAACATGAATAAATTTGCACGCATACACTTGTTAAGTTTAATTCGTTTAAGGAACAAGTGATTTCGTCCCCTTATTTCATTTTCCTTATGGAAATAATTATAAATTTGTTACTCCTACAACTACTTACAGCCACATAATGTTGTTAACTTCTAGACTAAAAGCGTTAGCGCATGTGATGTTTTAAATATCTTATTTTGAAATCTATGCTTTTAATTCGGAAGACCGCTGCGTACTTCTGTTTCCTGTTTCACGCCTCCGTTCATCGTTCAGATCATCCATTTATTTTAAGTTTGGGCAAAACAACGTTAACTTATTGATGTCCGTCCAAAACAATCTATCTGAACACAAAAGTTATTTTAAACAGTCACTCACGTCTCACTGGGAAACCAATATGACGTAGTCAAAAACATGGAATCTTAATTGGACTCGGGAGATTCTTCTTCTCCAGACTCCTAGTGAGGTGGATTACAACATTTTGTGGTAAACAGCGCCAGCTACTGCGCAGGAGAGGCATAACAATTAGTATGCTTCTGACGTGCAAGACGCTGGTGCCGTGATATGGCAATCATTTGGTACCTGGGGGGCTACCCTCCGACTCCCCCAGTATTCATGACTGCCATGCTCTGAAAAGTTTTGGGCTACATTTCTTTTGATTTCCAAACGTGTTTGATTTGTCATTTTGGTTTGATGTTTTTAAATGTGCTAAACATAGTATGTTAACACATAATTCTTTTTTTTCTTGTGGATTTCTCCACAAAAATTTGAGTGCTAAAAGAACTTTTGTTTTTACCGACTTGATGTTCACAAACTGGCGACTTTCTCATCATTGAAGTCATGCTGTGGCAAGCGAATATGCTCTCGTTTCCTGGCAGTATGTGTGAGGAAGGTAGTCTTTTGTACATTGTAACAGAGCTCACCTCTCACACTCAACACTGACACACAAATACACGCACACACACACACACATTGAGTCAGAGGGTGGAACCCTCACACACACATAAAGGATGCTTTGTGCCATAAATGGCCAAACTGTCAACCAACACCGGAGGGCTACCCAAATGTTGAGCCCAATCAGAGGGCACACTGCGCTGCACTATGCTGGCCCACACACACACACACACACACACACACACACACACAAAATGTGTGTGTGTGTGATGAACACAAGCACACCTTGTGGAGCTGAAATGAGAGAGCGAGACAAGGGGGAGTTGTCGTGCTGTTTTTTAACTTTCCCTTGTGGGGCAACAAACAAAGCAAAAGTGTGTTTTGAAATCATGTGTTCCAGTTTTTTTGATTTTCAAACATTTGTTTATAATTTTGTACATTGTTTTTACTTATGTCACTTAAATTGTTTGTTTTGGGTCAATTTCTTTTACAAACAGTGATTTACTTTTTGTCAATTTGGAACTTTTATAATTAGTTTGTCAATTCCATTTTCTGTGCGTTATATTTGCTTTCCATTTTCGTAAATTAACACCAAAAAAATGTGTCAGTGTATTTAACTTTTTGTAACTTTCTCTTCACTGATATAACATTTGAACTTTTCACCATTATTCATCCACCAGAGCCGACTGGATACAGCATAATATCATAGTAGTTATCGTCACGTTTTTTGTGCTTATTCCTGACTTGTCACTATTCATCCACCTGAACAAAGAACCCTACGGATTTCAAGCATTTCAACAAAAACAAGAGTCTTAATGTTGCAGTTAGCTACAAAACCACTTTATTGAATAGCAGATTATGTCCTCTACAGTTAAAACGATACATCCTGATTTATTTTTAATACATTAAATAATTTGTCTCTCTCTCCATGTTTAGATAAATAGCGCTAGTCTTTTTTTCTTATGAACCATCTAGGTAATAATAATAATAATAATCATCGAGATAGAAAAGATCATGTGACATGTGCTTTATGGCAACTAACAAGTCGGAGGAGGAGTCGTCCTCTCCTCTCTTCCCGAGAGAAAAAAAAATACAAAACTAGACTCTTTATATACAAGGGATGCTAGGCGTGTGCTAGTACTTTGTTTTAAAAATAAAAATAATCATAATAATAATAATAATAATAAAGGTGAATTAAGACAAGGTGATGCTGGGAATGTCAGGTAGAAACAATCATCTGCGTTACATTCGCGTCAATATGATAAGTTAGTTGTGGTCAGTGTGTTGTTTATGGACACATTCTAGTCAGTAGTATTGTGCGGGAACAAGATGGCGTCCGTCCCTGCATCCTGCACCTGAGAGGCGGAGCCAAGGTTGATTTGGGATAATCAGAGCCTATAAGAGCTCATGTAAAAGCATTTACAGTATGTCCCCATTTTGTGTGATTTTAGTCAACAGCGCCGAATTATGTGAATGGATTTTTGTATTACCTCCGCCAAGGAGGTTAACATCAAAGTCCTGTCATTAATAATGTTTTTTCTTGTGTATCTTGTTTACTAAGACCCAGAATTTTGATGACATCATTTTTTTTTTAAATAATGGCTGAAAAATATATAGAATTAAGCCTACATTTTAAGTTCAAGTGAATTTTGACATTTTAAATGTTCACCTCTCAGATGGAAATTATTTTCCAATTACAAACAAAATTTATTCCAGCTAAATTTTACTAAATAAATCCCAAATTCTGCAAATTACCGTATTTAGTATTCATAACAGGTGGCCAAATGAAATGAAGGCATTCATTTGTACCACAAAGCAAGAGCTATAAAAATGGAAAGGGTTAGCACCTTGCAATCCAAAGCATGCCACATCATGTGTCAAACATGGTATGCATCTGTAAACTGTATCTTCTTTGAATTACATTTGTGTGAATCCAGATTGAATCCAGATTAGACTCTAATTGAAAATCAACATGGAGAATTCCACTGAAAAGGTTTGCGCACACAGATCCAAAGCAAGCCCCATCAGGCGTCCAACACAGTCGGTATTTATGTGTCAAAATTGATTTTGCACACACCTTGACAGGTACTGTGATGTCAAAGCTAGTTAAATTGGGATTGGACCCAGACTTGGCTACAGTGTAAACCCAACTCAACATTCTCGTCAAATCTTAGAATTTTGATTTTTTTTCTCCATTGGATCTTAAGTCTTGGCGGAGGTTTTTGTGAAAAAGCATTGATTTTTTTGTTTTATTTGGGGGGGGGGGGGGGGCTACTGCTGTGTTGCCCCGCAAACAGCCAGGTGCACATCCTGGTGGTCCTGCCACCGATGCACATACTCACGCTCAAAACAAAAAACAAGCAATTTGGAGGTTAGGAAAAGTGCCAATCAAAAAAAAAAGATAACTTGAAGCTCATTAGCACCACCCAATGGCAGCGGCAGACATGACTCATTTGGGAAAACTCGGGCGGGACCAGCGGCTCCGGGCTTTCAAAGTCATTGACAAACCACTTTCTGATCTTTCACATCACTCGAGTTGAAATGACACCCTAGCGTCTGGTGAGAAAACATCTGCAGTACAGTATATGTATTTATATATGTATAAAATGCCATCTATGTGTGCCTAGCATTGTATTGTCGCCATTAAAACACAGTGAATCTCTGGAGGTCTTGTTTAAAGATGTCTACGACGTGGAATGTCAGTGTTGGCGGACGTTAGCTTATCTCTTGTTAGCGGCTACACGGGGAAACCCGCTCGAAAGGCACAACATGGCCGCACTGAGATTTTCCCCTCTGGCCAGCGGTGGCCCCTCTGGGCGGCGGTCATTTATTGTTGGGGTAACCATTAGTGGGGGGGCTTAGATAGAGGGGCGCTGTAACCCCATTGGTGGGTGCGAGCAGCAGAGTGAGTCCAAGACTCGAGCGCCACACAGATGCTTTGCAGGTTTCCCAAGCAGGTGGGGCAGGTCGGCGTCCTCATACCTTTCCCCCCCAAGACTTGGACACACTTGAGTGGTCCACTCATGCGGCTATTGGAATGAAATTTGGGGTCACCGGGTGAGGACAATAGGGTGAGCAAGAGCCGAAAAAGAGGAGGATACACAGATGGATGCTGAGAGGGTGGGGCAGATTGGCATCTCCGGCCACCGTGGGGTTACAGGTGGGTGTTGGCGTCACCTCCCACCATCCCCTTCACAGCTCAAAGCAGGTCGCTTGCATGGCCACACTGGACTGACGGACTGGTCCAGCCAGCGGTGGCGAAACCACGATCCGGGCACTAAATGTGGCCATTTCACCCAAACTGTGCAATCCTGCTAGGGTTGGCATCTCGGCAGACGGGGGTTGTAAGCGCCCCCTTATTTCCCATTCCCTTCACAGCTCGGTGACATGGAGCGGGTAGCTGGGGGGCGGGGGCCCCGGTACCTGGGACTGCAGTCGGTGGATGTGGCAGCCGTGGCAGAGAAGGTGGCCGTCCAGAGGGTAACAGCGGTGACCCTCTTCGTCGTTTAGCTGGAGGCCGCAGTCCTGGTGGAAATGTCGACCAAATTCAAAATCAATACAACATAACTCCACTGTCGGGTTGCCCTTAAAGGACCTTTGGAAACTGTCAAAATGAGCCTACAATGGCAGATCAAAACTAAACAGAAGGATTCCTATGTCTTTTCCGGTACTTTTATGAGTCTTCTGATGACAGACACGCCAACCAGATTTTATACTGCTGAGTGAAACTGGCTTCAGGGGCTGTATTTTCTTCCATTTTCACTTTTTTTCTTTAAATTGTGGCCTTCTCTCTAATAGCTGCAATTAGTCACCAGTTGCATCGTTCAAGAAAAACAAATGTCTGCCTCAAACAGAAAGCTCCTTTTTACCCACCAGCAAAAAAATGCCCTATTGTTCACGTTGGACCTCAAGAGGTAACCAGTGAGCTCATTTTAAGTCGGTTGCGAGCCAAAACAGCAGCACCGACCGAGGCACGTAAACAGGCCACTCGAGCCATCTGTAGTAGATTAAAAATGCCCCAGTCTGTGTGTTGTTTGTGTGTGTGCTTGTGTGACCTCACCTCACAGTGGTAACATTCCACATGGTAGTCCTTGTCCATCGAGACCACCCGAATGGTCTCCTCGGAGCCCTGATGGGACAAAACAAGTGTTAGAGGTTTAAATAGTGATATCCAATGCTGCATTTTTTTCTAGACCGAAACCAGTATGAGTACTCAATTTGAGTAGTCACCGATACCAAGTACCAATACCATTAGTACTATAAAGTCCTCCACACACCCCCGCAAAAAAAATAGACCTATATATCCCAATATAGGATTTTTCCTTAAAATTGCATGAAATAAAATAATAATAATAAAAAATAATAATAATAATAAAAAAATAATAATAAAAATAAATAATAATAAAAATAAAAATAAATAAAATAAAATTGCATGAAATGAATGGCAATTTACTATTCTTTTGATTTCTAGTTCCTGATCGTAAAACTGCCACGGCCTCGGTATCGGCCTGATACTGATACCCGGAATCGATACTGACCCATCCCTACGCTTAAATGGCTGCAATGGCGTAATACATCTCCAAAAAGTTAGAGCTTGACATTGTTGTACATGTAAAGTGTTTGTTGTGCATTGTGATTACCTGAGCTGGGAGAATGGGCTGATTGCAGGAGGAACACTTGGGAGCAAAAACCCTGCAATGGAAAAGGACCAACCATAGCAACATTCAATTGTAATTAAGAAATGATGAGGCTACAATTGATAATTAAATGACTAAAATGTGACTCGGTCGAATGCAGGCCTCAGAGTTGATTAATCCAAACTATGGAGAAAAGGCAGAAAAATGCCAGCTTCTTGCAGGCATTGTCAGTAGAGAGCAGAATGCTGTTCTTACGTGTGGTAGTCTTTGACACAGTAGATATTGTTCTCCACGTCCACAGTGAAGGGCACACCGTCCAGTCCTTCTTTACACACCACACAGCGGAAGCAGCCTGGATGGTAGGACTTGCCCAGCGCCTGGAGGATCTTCACCACCACATAGGACGTACACAAGAAGGGGGATAAAACGTTGGAGTGAAGCCAATAAGCCATGAAATCAAGTAACGGGCACGCAACACGGCAGAACCTAAAAACGTCATCGGAAAATCTTGGAAAAGTGGAGTGGTGTTTGAACATAGACTTTAGATCTGAGAATTTCATATTCCAATTATCATGACCAAAATGGTTATGATGGTGGGAAATATCAACAGTATTGCGAAAATAAATGCTAATCTTCATATATTTAAGACCTCACAAAAAATGTACTTAACTTATTAACTTGCGAATAAAACAACAGTGGAATCGTACTGTGACTCTATTGAGATTATCAAATTAGCATTTGTGAATTTGATCTATGAAAATCAACAACCAATTTCAATCAAAATGCTTTTTTTTTTTTTTACTTGGGCAGACAACATTCACAAATCTGTAACCCCAAAAGTCAAGCTTTAAAAAAAAAAAAAAAACAGTCAACTCAAGCATTTGTCCAATTGTCCTTGAACCCTATTCCACTTTACTAGCATATTTGCTAACGTTGATTAGCTTACCATCTCCATGATGAGGTGGCCACACACAAAGCATTTCTCAGCCGTCTGCTGGAAACCAGAATACTGTGGAAGAAATCCGGGACAAGACTTAGTATCCTGGTTTTGACTTTCGGGGGGCTTTTCAGAACAGTTTGTCAACATAGTGGGGCCAAGTCCAATGATCTGGTGGGTCCGTATGTATTGTAGCGATGTAATGTGTGTGCATCTCCACACTCTGGATGGACCATCTGTCGTCAAAACCTCCTCAAGGGGCAAGCTAATTAACCTCCTCAAGGGAGGGTAATTTGAGGAAAAATCAGCATGAATTGGATGGGTGTTCCCAAACGCTAATTGCAGTGTCACTTATGTCTGATTGTGAGTGTGTTGAGGGTTTTCTTTTTGAAATGATAAAAATGGCAGCTTCTGACTGCAGTATGAAGGGACATTCTGACGTTATCTGAATGTCAAAAATGACCGGGTTGACTTTTAACAAGTGACTTACCAAAAAGTCCTCCTCACAGTAGACCTTCCCGTTGACATTATAGAAGGCTTTCCCTCGCAACCTCCTTCCTACAAAAGAAAGAAAGAAATGCAATTCATGAACAAAGTGCATGTGAGACCTCAATCCAAGGAGCTGTCAAGGCTTAACGCTGGATGTGTGCGTTTTCATTTTCTTTGACATTTAGAGGCTTTTCTTTCTCTCAAACTATAAGTATTAAAAGTCTCTAAGTTGTAGTTATTGCTATAACCTTTCTCCATGCCAAGATCCTGCAAAAGTGGCGGATCTGAGCCATAACAAAATATCTGATGAGGATAGATAAATTGTATATTTGATGGATGTGTGGCGAAATGGATGGATAGTCGGCTTTGATGCGATCAGATATTTCAATGTGGTCAGCGCCAGCATCTGGTGTCTCGGATAAAATCAGAATTCAGTATAGGCTGCATCTCGTCTCTATTATAGCTGTGATACAAGAGGTTGGGAAATTCACGGGTCAACTTTAACCCTAACCCATTCCGTGTCAATAACTCGCATGCCGAACAGTGGCCCAGCATTCCAACAGGTGTCGTCCAGCCACTAAGGGGAAGGCATTGAGAAAATGACAGCTTTTACAGGAAGTCTGATCCTACATTCAAAGGTGGAAAAATTCACTCCCATTCCATGTCTTATGTGTAAAAAGGTGAAAAATGCTAACATGAGAAATTTTCGGCAACTTTTTCACATTTTACTGAGGTAAAACTTTATTATTTATTTATTTACTTGTTGGTCTATTTTAAATAATCAGTGTCCTTAACTCTTTGACTGCCAGACGTTTTCAGAAAAGGGATGCCGTGGGTGCCAGCCGATTTTAAGCATTTTGACTGATCTTTCAAGGTCCATAGAAAATTATGTGTTTGGACTATGGAAACACACATACTACCAAATGAAAGATTGGACTCTCATCTTTCATCAGAAAAAAAAAGTTTGTTTCTACCTTATTCCGTTTTTCAGTAATCCACAATAGAAAATGGTTAGTTTCACCTCTGTTTTGAAACAAACGTCTTTTAACGTCTTTGGCACTCCTCCATAGGATTTTACTAAACGTTATTTAACGTTTTTGGCAGTCAAAGAGTTAAATAGACAGCAGCAGGTCGGGTGCGGAGCAGATGGTCTGGCCCAAAGCAGGCCACAGTGCGCCTCAATTTAATTACTCTGACCACCGATCTCAATAGGATTCCATTCACAATCAATACAGCAGACTGCTCTACATCCCCCCGCTGTCACCCCCCCCCCCTCAACAGCACACCCTATCCTCCTCCTTTTCCGTGCATTGTGCAAGACACTCACAAACACGCCAATAATAGCCAGATGGAGACAGGAAGTCCGTCGTTGACACGCGAAGGATGTTGGGAAGGCTTTGAAGCCCTTTTCAACATTTTTGTATGACCCATAAAAAAACATTTACATAATGAATATTTGTGCATTAAATGCATTTTGGGTGGCAGCATACTGATTTATGGTTAGCCATAAGTCCGGATCTTGATTATTGTGCTGTTTGCTAGTTCTCCCTTTGCTTGAGTAGGACAGTAAGACAAGAGGACACCCATCGGGAGCAGTTTCATCAATCAACACAAAATGGGGTGGGCATATAAATCATAACAGGATGACCAATGTCCGAAATCGAACAGGACTAAGGCCATTTTGGTTTGAAGCTGTACTTTTGGCAAAATCCTATGAACGAATTTGCCCAAAGAAGCCCCAATTGAAAGCAAGTATCCTAAATAGATGGGCAACAGCCCCCAGAAACAGTTTCACAGATCAGCACAAAATTGAGGGTTCATGTCTGTCTTAACTGGACAAATAAAAAAGTTTCAAGGGAGCCGTGCCTGAAATTGAACGAGAGGTTGGCCATTTCGGTTTGAAGCAGCCAATTTGGGCAAATCTTAGGGCTTGTATTTTGACAAACTCCTCGTAGGAAGTTTTCCCAATCAGGTATTCTAGACAAATGGGTGATGCTAAATTGGAAAACCACCGTGGACCGATCCTAAATTGAGTACGGCGGGTGGTAAACGAGCTATGATAAGGATGCTCCTTCATAAATGTCTTTGCATGCTACAAATCTGCGTTCCTGCCTCAGCCTCACAGTTTTAGATCTCCCACTAAGGTAGGCAGTGATTTCTGTTTCTTTTTTTTCAAACTCCAAGCTCTACCTGTCTTGTATTTGGTTATTTTTCTGTGTTTATGTGAGGAGTACAGAGCGCAATGTCATGACGAGTTGCTGCATGACAAGAAAAAAAAGTGAGGTGATTTACTGCAGCCTGGATAAGGTGTGTGTGGTGCACGTTTGCGATGTTGACACCGAACTAGTAGATCTTGTGTGTAAAAAGGTTGGGCACCCCTAACCTAGAGCAACCATTTTGTAGATTTTTATTATTTTATTTGTAGAGCTTTTGTTGGATATAAATAGGATTAAATTATTTAACAACTTCATGTTGCACTTTGAAGTTAAGCTAAATTCCCACGGCCGAGTCTTAATTCATGAGGCCGAGTGCGATCGAAAGGGGCAAATCTGCAACAGGCCGCTTGTGCCCACCTCGCCCCTCCCGCATCTTTCAGGGCCTGCCCCCCCCCCCCTTTTCAAATTCATTTAACGCTGCGTCGCGTCTCTGCGGCAGCGCGATGACTTCACTCGAGCCCGGGGGTGGGGGGGGGGGGGGGGGGCAATGTCGATGATCGTAAATCTGAGGCGTTAGTCGGGATTTAATTGTTGTCCCGGGCCACCGTTGGTTTAATGGCTAAAAAGGTCTTTCCCATTTAACAGTGAAATTTATGCAATCGCTATATTTCAAACGTCACCACGACGCCGGGAGACGGTCATACGTTAACACCCACACAAATGGGCCGGGGAGCCCAGGAATGCCGCGCACACAATAGGTGAGACTTTTAAGACGAGGCAGACTGAGGAGCAATTAGCATTTTTAGCCAGCGCAGAGGGAGGAAGCCACCCTCGCGTCCTCAAAAGGCCTAACCTTGCAGGAAGAGTGAGATTATAGGGGGGGGGGGGGGTTGCGTGGTGTTTCAAGGTTTCTGAGAGTCTGGGAGGTGGACACAAAAGGGCCCCGGCGTTGACGCGGCCCGACTGAGCAAACGGGGACATTCCTTCTGCCTGAGGTCACTAGCTGGTCCCATTCAAACCCGCCCCCGAACGAGGATGGGGGAAGGTGGGGTGGGGCGTGGGGGTGGTGGGGGGGATCCCTGCCTGCCCCCTCGCTCTCCTCCGGCCTTTTGTCAGCAGACAAACCAGGCAGAGGCGCAAAGCACCAGCTGCATTTTCTGCAATCCGGCAGTCTTTGGACAACTAAAGCATTAAATAAAGCGGAACCACTAAGGTAGGGGTGTACTGTACAAAGTGAGGCCTAGGGAGCATTTTTGCCGACATCATCTCATGTGGGCGGGGCTGAGTATGGCATCAAAAGTTTTGACAACCACTTCAAGGAGTCGCCACGGGGGCCCGTTAATTGCTGCCTGCAAATTTAAAAGACATTGAAATCAGCATACATTCCTTTTTAGCTCAACGGCTAATTTAGCCACCTGATTTTGACCAGAGTGCATCAATCAGACCAGGTGAATTGATACCTTAATTGCCAAACACCTGTTTAAAACATTACGTTTGTTGCGCTAAGGATTTAGGAAATATTCTTGACAATATGTTCTATGCAGCCCCACTAGTCTAAATATGCTATTGTGGTTAATACTATATTGCGAAAGTGTAATATGAGATAAGCAGCAAAATCCAGCCGTTTTTATCAATATCTGAAGGCGGCCATTTTGCCACTTGCTGTCAAGTGAAAATGACATCATAGTTGCTCAGGTCTCCTTGTAATAACCAATCACAGTTCAACTTCAGAAAATAGGTGAGCTGTGATTGGTCGTTGCCTGAACTGTGATCTCATCTTCAGTGGACAGCAAGTGGCAAAATGGCCGCTCCCTGAGATGCATAACAATGGGTGGCTTTTGCTTCATAACTCATGTTCTACAAATATAATATTAATCAGAATGTCATGTTTAGACTAGTGAGGTCACATAAACCATTATTGTCAAGAAATGTTTAAGGTTGGCTTCCCCTTTAAAACAAAGTAAAGACAAATCAGCATACATGCTTGACGGACAATTCAAGGGATTTTAGTGGTAATAGATATTGTTGATACATTTGCAGGTTACATTCCTCGGTTTACAACGAACCTGACACACGCGTACATAACAAATATAGTAGGCAGAATCTACAAGAGGACTCTTTCAAAACTTGGCCGTCACTTTTAAAAAGACACAAAATGTCAGCTTTTGGTGAATTGATTTGGTCATGATGGCATGTCTGAGCCATTTAGGTGTAGCTTCCTTAGTAGCACACTGTACTTCACACCCTGAGTGATGCCCTTAGAGAACCCTCCCAAAGTTCTGACCACTAACTGTCGCCACGCCCTTCAGGGAAAGACGGGGAAATGTGAAAACCAAACAACATTCCAGCACCGTCTTATCCGATGTTACAATCAGGGGCTAAACGAGCTGAAACTGATGAATTTGGGGGGGAAAGCAAGACGAGAGTGGCGCATCCGGGCACTTGGATCAGTATGCGGTGACATGCACAGTTTTAATTCATCCCTCCTGACCACCAGAGGCAGTGCTCCAAGCACTGGATGATCACTGGAGAATGACTACATTCCAAAAATAGTTTAATAGTTTTAACTGTGATACAGCGTGACTGGATCCCCAACCTTATCCATTCCTGGCACTTCAAAAAAAAAAAAAACTATAGCCTGATTTACATGAAGTCTAATGTTCTGATTAGCATCGGGTTAAAAGCCCAAATCAAATAAAAATACCCAACATAAACATCTCTTTTGGAATAAACAGGCCAAATATCCTGTGAATCCTTTTCCCAAACAAATCAAAAGTAACTTTTTATCAAGTGAATACCCGTCGGCTTACAGTAAGTACTCGCACCCTGGTTAAAAAAAAGAAATTTATCACATCCCATTTAACATTCAATTTCTAAAGATTTAATATGCATGAGTACAGGAGGAACAAAAGCACGAGGAACAGAATGTTTCCTTCTTTCCCAAGTTCCTGTTTTTGCCACCGTCTGGCAGGTATGACTGTTGGGCTTTGATGTCATAATTAGGAATGAGTCATCGTATGAGTGAATGACAGTCTGCTCATCCGGGCCATGCAATGAAGCCCCGTGGAAAATAATAATCATAGATTGTGTGGAGTTTAACACTTGCTTGGTCAAAGGATAGAAGGCCAAAGTTAAACTGTGGACAAGATTTGACCTTGAGCAAACTGCTAATCGCATATGCTAAGTGTTAAAAAATAAAATAAAAAAATAGAAAATGCCACCATTTTCCTCTTGACAAGATAAACACAAAAAAATGAACATATTCTGTTAAACGCACATGTAGTTTGCCGTTTTGGTTTGAAGGTCAGGCTTTTCAGGGATTTTAAGGAGATTGTAAAGATCATTTTTCCCCAATTAAAATGTATTGAAATGTGTTCCAGCACCCCCCAATAATCAATTGTTTATTTAATTATTTTTTCTAGGGACAATCTAGAGTGTTCAATTAACCTGCCATGCATATCTTTTGGAATGTGGGAAGAAAACGGAATACCACAAGAAAACCCACACAGGCACGGGGAGAGCATGCAAACTCAACCCAGAAAGGCCAAAGCCCGGACTCGATCTCACGTCCTCTGCACTGGGAGGCGGACGTGCTAACCAGTCACTCACCGTGCCGCTGATTGTTTATTGTATACAATAACATGAAAAATATTAATACATTTTTCAAAAGCTTTTCTAAATTAATCTAGTCACTATTAATTGATTAAGAAAAAAATCACATTAATTAAATGTTAAAAATGAGAATGAATTATTATTTGATTATTAAAATGAACAATTATAATTGATTGACTCCGCCGGCGCTCTCACACACATTGGTGTTTTTCTCCTTTATTCTTCTTTTGGTTGGTAAAGTAGCTCGCAATTGAGCTGAAGTGTGGAGCACAATCTTGTCCACAACAAATATGTATTTATTCATTTATGTATGTATTTATTTTTAAATCAGGAAATGGTCTGGTCGCACATGTGTGAGTGTATGAAAACTTTTCTTGCGTGACCTCAAATTTTCGGGGCAGCAATATGCAACCATTTAACGACTACTCTTGGTCCCCAAGACATGGGTGTGAAAGCAGTCACAGTGTGTAACTGTCCAAGTGTCATCACCTACTACTGGCCTGGCATGCAAATTATAGTCATTTATGGTGATCCAACTTTTTTTTCCGTGGGGGGGATTGTTAATCCAGTGATCATTCTGACCTTGTTGTGTCTAAGTGAAACTATTCCTAATGGACGAGAGGTGGTCTGATGTGAACAAAAAATATATATAAACTACCTGTGGTTTGCTCAACCCTAAAACAAAGCTTTTCCATTTGGCTTGTAACAATTAAAAAAAAAAAAATGTTTTTGCCTGCGAGGGCAAATGCCACAGTTTGGTACGCAGCCTGATCATCCGATTGAGGTCCTCCGGGAAAGGTTGGCTCCAGTGAAAGAGGGTAGTTTTTTTTTTTTTTTTTGCATTCTTGGCCATTTCATGAAAAAAAAAAAGGGTGCAACCATGGGAGTGAGCCAAGAGGAGGGCTCAATTATGCATGGTTAAACAAAGCCCGAGCTGTCTGGGCAACAACAAAAATAAAAAGAAAGCCAAAAATATCTAATATAGTCGCACGGACGCAGCTCCTGATTTATCACTGAAGGGTGTTATGACAAGACTACTGCTTAAAAGAAAACATTCCCATTCAACTTGAGGTCAAATGATACATCAGAATCGTTTACATGAGCCATAAACCATCTGTGGAGAGGAGAGTTGGCCTGCCAAGTTTCAAACAACCACCATTCGCTAATGGGAGACGTGATTTCCCCCCCAATAGATGCAACCATAATTCTCGCGTCGGATGCTACACGGTCCAAAAATCCCACAATCTCAGCAACCGGACACTGTTCCCCACACAATAAACAGGAAAGTATGCAGCTTTGGTTTCGTGTAAATTTATAGGGCCGCGCTTCCAGAGGCGGATCAGTATCCGTGTGGAGCGTACGTATGAATGGGAGCAACCTGGCAAAAAGGCTTTCTCCCGACATCTTCCCCTTGTTTCCCCGGGAAATGGGAAGGGGCGGGGTGGGGACGCTGGAGTCGGGTGACAGGAACCTCTATACTACTCACAACACACTCACTCTACACACTGTACTTGAACTGAATTGGAGATTTAATTACAGCCTCGGGGACAAATATTGTCAATGGAATTTCGGAAACAAGAGGTATTTCCAAAGCGGCAAGCCAGGGGGTATTGATAAGGAATTTTCCAACGCAGAACAAAAAAAAGAGTTGGCATGCAGACTGTAGTGACGCCATATATATATATAATATCTCACGTTCTCCAACCAGGAAGTAGCCAACTACCTAATGAACCAGATGGACAACAAAAGTATGGTCATCTTCTACTTTTTTTATGTTAGAATTTTAGCATTTCATCGCGTCTCATTCGCCTCTTGAAATCTTACCTGACGCCAAGTAATGAAAACTTTTGATTGGCTATGGCACTTTTTTTTTTTTTTGCTGTATGTTAGCATACCAAACCTCAGAATTGTACCCATATCTGTAGACATTTGGTTTTAATGATCTACAGCACACGTGTCACAGGGCCTGAGTCCTGCATATTTTCAAGGTTTCTCTACTCCAACACACCTGATTCAATGATCAGGATCATTATCAGGCTCCTGCAGAGCTTGCATATGATCTTGAATATGAATCAGCTGTGTTGAATGTGGGAAACCTCAGGCCCTCGAGGACCCGACTTTGACACCACT